>NW_025228097.1:6540-174800 GCF_018294505.1 Triticum aestivum
AAATCACTATAATGGCGAGTGTCTCAAAACTCTTCTTAGCTCAAAAGGACAGGATGGGCACGAAATTTTTTCGACCAATTTTTTTTTTTGACTGCCTGGACCCAAAAACTGGAAACGGGTCAAAAAAAACTTCCTATAATGGCACCTGTCTCAAAACACTCAGAAACACCTAAAAATAGGATAGCCAGAATTTTTTTCGAAAAATGCGTTTTCGAAATTTTTTGGGCCTAAACGGAGGATAGCCAGAAATTTTTTCCGAAACCTACTCCGGCAAGGAAACACGAATCGGAAACTAGATGGATGTCGAAAACAAACCTAATAAGCAAGGAACTCGGATTGGTGGTGGATATATGGTGGTGGTATATGGCAGCGGTGGTGGTAGCGGTGGTAGTATATGGATATGGATCGGTGGTGGTATATGGACACGAATTGGTGGTGGTATATGGATACGGATTCGGAGCGGTGGTGGTAGATGGCAGGGGCGATGATGATGGTGCGGCGGCGGCGTGACAACTTATGACCAGAACTCGAAACTCTAAAAGACTAGACTCTAAGACCAGCAACTAGACCGACGATGCAACCGCAAATTCAACAAAGCAAAACCCTAAAAAGATTATGCAAAGGCTCAGATTGGTTCGGATATGATGAACTAACCCTAAATTTTTTTTGTGGCTTTTTCGTGGACTATAGGTATGAAGACAGACACGATCTAAACTACGAAAAACTGTAAAATCTCACCAAGCAACCTGGAAATCTGATACCACTTGATAGAGGCAAAGGTGTCCCGTCTTTCGATGAGATGATGGATATCGCTTTGTTGGAAGTCGACTTTGACGATCCGACTACGAACGTGCGAGGACGTCGCGCCTTAGCAATCGCTAAATGATGAGGACATGACTACCTTGGATATGACCAAAAATATTGCATATATGCATATTTGTCAAGTGATTTCTAGTGCAAACTATTCAATAATCTATTTATGTTATCCAGAACAAAAATACTTCACACACTTTTGTGTTTTGTCTAATTGCAGGTGTATGGGACATTTGTACAATCCACATATGAAGATAAGGAAGAAAGAGATGTTTATTTGCTGTCCAAAAAGTTCTCTCACGTCACTTTTGGCCCAAGAGAAGATAGAGTCCAAGTCTCTCACGTTCTGGATTCAGATTCGGACTGCACAGACACACCTGACTCAAAACGCACACAAGCTTTTCATACGGACTCCGAATTGGGTGATTCGTTTTTTGTTGGAAACTAGATTTCGTGCACTTTCCAACCCAATTGGAATCACCTTCAAATTCGTCCGGAGAGTTGAGTTGTGGACGAAACAATCTGATGCTGCAGCAGAATCCGAGTCAAACTACAAGTCCAAAGGTGTTACATCACCTCCACTTGGGCCCATTGGCCTTGTACGACCTAGATTTAGTTTTAGGCTGCCTTGGGACGTCGTCCCACCTCCTTGGCCTCCACCCCTTGCTCCTATATAAGTAGATCCATCTAGTAGCTTTTCCTTGAGATTTGTTTAGTTAAAAGTTAGCCAACGCAACTTCGTGTACTTCGTTTGTGTCCAACGACCAGACCAAGACCGCTTACGGATCCCCACCATTATCAATACCTCATATATATTTGCAATATTCAGATTGCTTTATCATATTCTTGCTCGTTCTTCGATTGCTTGCAGGAATAGACCTTCGTGGTCAGGCTGACCGTGCTTCCGGCATCGTCAGTAACCTCAGGAGATTGGTTTAGCGATTGCTAAGGCGCAACGTCGTGCACGTTTGTAGTCGGATCGTCAAAGTCGTCTCCACCAAATCGATAGTTATCATCTCATCGAAAGATCGGGACACCCTCGCCTCTATCAAGTGGTATCAGTTTTCAGGTTGCTCGGTGAGATTTTACAGTTTTTCATAGTTTAGATCGCATCTGTCATTCATACCTACAGTCCATGAAAAAGCCATAAAAAAAGTTAGATCTGTTCATCCTTTATCCAAGCCAGTCTGAGCCTTTGCAATTTTCTATTCATTGCTTGCATAGTTGAATTATCGGTTGCATCGTCATGTAAGTTGCTGGTCTTAGCGTCTAGTTCCTTTAGAGTTTCGAGTTCTGTTCACATTAGTCACGCTGCCGCTGCATCATTATCCCTTCCGCTGTCCACCATCCCATCTATTAATTTCCACCACGTGCTACGCACTGTTCATTGTCATAATCATAGTTGAGGTCATTCACATCTTCGCCTGATCCAATCTGCATCTTATCTAGTTTGTCTTGAAAAAAAAAGACAGAGAAAAAAAAGAGAAAAAAGGAAAAAAAAAGAAAAAGAGACAGAAGAAAAAGAAAAAAAAGCGTGAGAAAAAAAAGAGAGAAGAAAAAAAATTGGATCTATCTAGAATCAATCTCGTACCTGAATTCGGATTGGAATCTGTTTTGCGCACTGTTCAGTAAAACAGGTGTATCTTCCTCATACGAAGTCCGTTTTGGCTTCGTGAGTACTCAAATTCAAGCTAGCGACGAGCCGCATCTAAATAGTTGCAGAAGCTAGTTCAATATTTGACACCTCAAAATCGGCTTCTAAATAGGTCTTTTTGCCCTCCGAAGTTCATGAACACAGCTTGTTCCAATTTTTCAGGCCAGTTTTAGAATTCTTTGACTCCTCATATTAACTCGGAATTGAGTGATTCTTTTTGCATTGGAAATCTTTAGTTAATAGAATTCTTTGAAAGAATTTATCAGAAAATTGTCTTAAACTTTTCAAGAGGAAAGTTGGAGAGATAGTTGTTGTATATCCTGCTTGGCAGTTGTTTTTCATCATTATCTTCACTGCCGTTGTGATATTCACTTATATCTTGCTGTCAAGAGATACTTAGTATCCTTCATTGATGCTAGTTGTGCTACGCCGTGACCTCATTAGTGTTCTAGGCTCGCGTCTCTAGTACGGTCTAGCCTAGGACCAGCACAGTACCGTCGTTGAGCGTTTATTCAACATTGCATCTTTGAATTGATTATTGCTAATCTTTTGCTACCATATATAGCCAACCCAGCTCCACATATTTCTACACCGTGTATACGTACGCTCCCCTAGCAATCGCTTTACTCAATATTCGGAGTTACTTGACACCGCTGGTTGCCGATCACCGCCTGCTGCATGGTAAGAACTTGTAAGACATTGATATTTGCTTTACTGTGAGCGTTTTACCACCACATCCTAGTAGTTATAGAAACATTATTTTTGGGTTTTGTTTCTTGTTCTACTAATGATGACAGGATCCAGAGTCAATTCATGGGCTTTGTCGATCGCGGGAGACGTGCCACCACCTTTGCAAATACCACAACCGTCACGAGAGGTGCACAAACATCCAAATGCACATGATCAGGTTAATGTATCTATACCACCATTTAATGGCCGTTTTAAACCTTCTTTATATATTGAATGGGAGTTCGACATAAAAAATATATTTGCTTCCCATAATTTCAATGAACATAAAAAGGTTAAGGTTGCGGTTGGTTCTTTCACTGGTTATGCTTTGGTTTGGTGGAGTGAATATTGTCGGTTACACCCTGATTATATACCTACTACTTGGGATGATTTGAAACTTGCCATGCGACATACTTTCGTCCCTGCTTATTATACTCGTGACATGATTAATAAGTTGCAACACTTAAAACAAGGTAGTGAAACTGTAACAAAATATTATGATGATTTACAAACTACCTTGTTGCATTCCTCTTTAGAAGAAAGTGAAGATGATTTTATGGATAGATTTTGGGGAGGATTAAACCGTGATATTCAAGAGATACTAATTCATGAAGAGTGTTATCCTATGGACCATTTGTTTCATCTTGCTTGCAAAGCTGAACAGGAAATAAAACGACGTGTTGGCCACGAGGAGAACAAGCACACGGTGCACATTCCAAGAGTTGATATGATTGTTCCTTCAACTACTAAGCATACTATGACAACCACATCCGTTGTTGTCAGGACTACATCACCTCCACCATGTGACACATCGCCCCCGAGAGTGGCTACATCATCTGAGTTGATCATAAGAGGTAATGACAAAGGTACTGATCTTTCATCTCTACATGAGAATGATGAATGCCTTGTCAATTTGAATGCACCATCTGATGAGCTACCCACTACTTTGATCACACCACCTATTTTAGAGGACTACGTTGATAATTTGACTTTGCCATGTGATCAAACAACTGAAATACCAACAATTTTGAGTGCACCCATTGAATTAACTATTGATGCAAAAGAACCAATGTTTAATCATTTTGATATGACCTCTAATCTTGGTGATGATTCTGTGTTGAATGACTTATTGCATGTTTGCGTATTTAAGCATGTTGTAGCATGTAAATTTGATGCAAGTAAGGTTTATTCACCAATGTTGGGATGGTTTAATGATGAACATTGTCAATCTTTTGAAATGAATAAGAGCTTCACTTATATGTGCAAACTGAGTTGCAATATTTTCATGCCTTCTACTTCTTGTGCTACTTTTTTGGCTTTAGATTTTATGAACTATGCAAGTTACTCATCTATTCATGTGTCATATATGCAAAAATCAAGGGAAGTAAAAATGGATGACATATACATATACAACATGTACACCTTGTCTCTTTTGTTAGCCACATTTCAGATTAAGCAACGCCGAGGACGGCTTTATTTTCAAGAAGGGGAGGATGATGAGGACATGACTACCTTGGATATGACCAAAAATATTGCATATATGCATATTTGTCAGGTGATTTCTAGTGCAAACTATTCAATAATCTATTTATGTTATCCAGAACAAAAATACTTCACACACTTTTGTGTTTTGTCTAATTGCAGGTGTATGGGACATTTGTACAATCCACATATGAAGATAAGGAAGAAAGAGATGTTTATTTGCTGTCCAAAAAGTTCTCTCACGTCACTTTTGGCCCAAGAGAAGATAGAGTCCAAGTCTCCCACGTTCTGGATTCAGATTCGGACTGCACAGACACACCTGACTCAAAACGCACACAAGCTTTTCATACGGACTCCGAATTGGGTGATTCGTTTTTTGTTGGAAACTAGATTTCGTGCACTTTCCAACCCAATTGGAATCACCTTCAAATTCGTCCGGAGAGTTGAGTTGTGGACGAAACAATCTGATGCTGCAGCAGAATCCGAGTCAAACTACAAGTCCAAAGGTGTTACATCACCTCCACTTGGGCCCATTGGCCTTGTACGACCTAGATTTAGTTTTAGGCTGCCTTGGGACGTCGTCCCACCTCCTTGGCCTCCACCCCTTGCTCCTATATAAGTAGATCCATCTAGTAGCTTTTCCTTGAGATTTGTTTAGTTAAAAGTTAGCCAACGCAACTTCGTGTACTTCGTTTGTGTCCAACGACCAGACCAAGACCGCTTACGGATCCCCACCATTATCAATACCTCATATATATTTGCAATATTCAGATTGCTTTATCATATTCTTGCTCGTTCTTCGATTGCTTGCAGGAATAGACCTTCGTGGTCAGGCTGACCGTGCTTCCGGCATCGTCAGTAACCTCAGGAGATTGGTTTAGCGATTGCTAAGGCGCAACGTCGTGCACGTTTGTAGTCGGATCGTCAAAGTCGTCTCCACCAAATCGATAGTTATCATCTCATCGAAAGATCGGGACACCCTCGCCTCTATCACTAAACCAACACCGAGAGGTTATTGACCACGCCGGAGCACGATCAACCTGACCACGAGAGTCTGTTTCCTGCGAGCAAACGAAGAACAAGCAAGAAACTGAGATTGCAATCTGGATATTGCGAATATAAGATGAAAACTTTATTGATCAAGGTGGGGTTCTGTGACGCCTTTGTCTGGTCGTTGAACACAAACGAAGTACGCGAAGTTGCAGCTATGGCGAACTTTTAATCTAAACAAAACCCAAAGTCTAAACGATGCCCTAAGGGCTGTATATATGGAGGAAGAGGGGGGAATTTCGTGGCCCTTGGTGGAGGGGTCCGAAATCAACCCTATCTCTTGTTTCCCCACACATACGGACTCTAAAAATAGCCTATACTTATGTATTTCGAAATTACATGGGCCTGGCCCAATAATAAGGTGACGCAGCACCTAAAATAGCCTCGGGACGAAATTTAGGAAGTGGCATCTTGTATATTTCGTCCAAGGCTTCATGCACCCATTATGGTGGCTTCAAAGTCCTGAAATCATCACTTGTAACTCCGTTCTTGTTCCCCTTGCGCATGCCATCATCTCCATGCTTGTTCTTGCTCCAATGTTCATCCTTCTCCAAGCTAGGCCCTTCATTTGTAAGCAAAACAAATGTATCCAATTTAGGCAGCATCATATTCTCATGAACATTAGAATCATTACCAAGAAACGAAAGTACCTGGTAATTTAGTTGGCGTGCACGAGCTCTAGTAATTGGTCCAGTATGTATAGCAGCAGGGGCTGTGGGTGTAACAATTGTATTGATGTCCTCATCACTTGGACTCTATCTTCTCTTGGGCCAAAAGTGACGTGAGAGAACTTTTTGGACAGCAAATAAACATCTCTTTCTTCTTTATCTTCATATGTGGATTGTACAAATGTCCCATACACCTGCAATTAGACAAAACACAAAAGTGTGTGAAGTATTTTTGTTCTGGATAACATAAATAGATTATTGAATAGTTTGCACTAGAAATCACCTGACAAATATGCATATATGCAATATTTTTGGTCATATCCAAGGTAGTCATGTCCTCATCATCCTCCCCTTCTTGAAAATAAAGCCGTCCTCGGCGTTGCTTAATCTGAAATGTGGCTAACAAAAGAGACAAGGTGTACATGTTGTATATGTATATGTCATCCATTTTTACTTCCCTTGATTTTTGCATATATGACACATGAATAGATGAGTAACTTGCATAGTTCATAAAATCTAAAGCCAAAAAATTAGCACAAGAAGTAGAAGGCATGAAAATATTGCAACTCAGTTTGCACATATAAGTGAAGCTCTTATTCATTTCAAAAGATTGACAATGTTCATCATTAAACCATCCAACATTGGTGAATAAACCTTACTTGCATCAAATTTACATGCTACAACATGCTTAAATACACAAACATGCAATAAGTCATTCAACATAGAATCATCACCAAGATTAGAGGTCATATCAAAATGATTAAACATTGGTTCTTTTGCATCAATAGTTAATTCAATGGGTGCACTCAAAATTGTTGGTATTTCAGTTGTTTGATCACATGGCAAAGTCAAATTATCAACGTAGTCCTCTAAAATAGGTGGTGTGATCAAAGTAGTGGGTAGCTCATCAGATGGTGCATTCAAATTGACAAGGCATTCATCATTCTCATGTAGAGATGAAAGATCAGTACCTTTGTCATTACCTCTTATGATCTACTCAGATGATGTAGCCACTCTCGGGGGCGATGTGTCACATGGTGGAGGTGATGTAGTCCTGACAACAACGGATGTGGTTGTCATAGTATGCTTAGTAGTTGAAGGAACAATCATATCAACTCTTGGAATGTGCACCGTGTGCTTGTTCTCCTCGTGGCCAACACGTCGTTTTATTTCCTGTTCAGCTTTGCAAGCAAGATGAAACAAATGGTCCATAGGATAACACTCTTCATGAATTAGTATCTCTTGAATATCATGGTTTAATCCTCCCCAAAATCTATCCATAAAATCATCTTCACTTTCTTCTAAAGAGGAATGCAACAAGGTAGTTTGTAAATCATCATAATATTTTGTTACAGTTTCACTACCTTGTTTTAAGTGTTGCAACTTATTAATCATGTCACGAGTATAATAAGCAGGGACGAAAGTATGTCGCATGGAAAGTTTCAAATCATCCCAAGTAGTAGGTATATAATCAGGGTGTAACCGACAATATTCACTCCACCAAACCAAAGCATAACCAGTGAAAGAACCAACCGCAACCTTAACCTTTTTATGTTCATTGAAATTATGGGAAGCAAATATATTTTTTATGTCGAACTCCCATTCAATATATAAAGAAGGTTTAAAACGGCCATTAAATGGTGGTATAGATACATTAACCTGATCATGTGCATTTGGATGTTTGTGCACCTCTCGTGACGGTTGTGGTATTTGCAAAGGTGGTGGCACGTCTCCCGCGATCGACAAAGCCCATGAATTGACTCTGGATCCTGTCATGATTAGTAGAACAAGAAACAAAACCCAAAAATAATGTTTCTATAACTACTAGGATGTGGTGGTAAAACGCTCACAGTAAAGCAAATATCAATGTCTTACAAGTTCTTACCATGCAGCAGGCGGTGATCGGCAACCAGCGGTGTCAAGTAACTCCGAATATTGAGTAAAGCGATTGCCAGGGGAGCGTACGTATACACGGTGTAGAAATATGTGGAGCTGGGTTGGCTATATATGGTAGCAAAAGATTAGCAATAATCAATTCAAAGATGCAATGTTGAATAAACGCTCAACGACGGTACTGTGCTGGTCCTAGGCTAGACCGGACTAGAGACGCGAGCCTAGAACACTAATGAGGTCACGGCGTAGCACAACTAGCATCAATGAAGGATACTAAGTAGCTCTTGACAGCAAGATATAAGTGAAGATCACAACGGCAGTGAAGATAATGAGGCGAAACAACAGCCAAGCAGGATATATCAACAACTTTGTCTCCAACTTTCCTCTGAAAAAGTTTGTGCCGATTTTTTTGTTTTTTTTTCTTCTCTCTTTTTTTTTCCTCACACTTTTTTTTCTTTCTCTCCTTTTTTTTTCTCTGACTTTTTTTCCTTTTTATTCTCTCGTTTTTTTTCTCTCTTTTTTTCTCCCTCTTTCCAAAACAAACTAGATAAGATGCAGATTGGATCAAGTGAAGATGTGAACGATCTCAACTATTATTATGACAATGAATGGTGGGTAGCACGTGGTGGAAATTGATGGATGGGTGGTGGACAGCGGAAGAGATAATGATGCAGCGGTGGCGTGACTAATGTGAACAGAACTCGAAACTCTAAACGAACTAGACACTAAGACCAGCAACTCGACACGACGATGCAATCGATAATTCAACTATGCAATCAATGAAAAGAAAATTGCAAAGGCTCAGACTGGCTTGGACCAAGGATGAATAGATCTAACTCTTTTTTGTGGCTTTTTCTTGGACAATAGGTAAGAAAGTAAATCTAATCTAGGAAAACTGGAAATTCTCACCGAGCAACCTGAAAACTGATACCACTTGATAGAGGCAAAGGTGTCCCGTCTTTCGATGAGATGGTGGATTTCGCTTTGGTGGAAGTCGACTTTGACGATCCGACTACGAACGTGCGAGGACGTCGCGCCTTAGCAATCGCTAAACCAACTCCGAGAGGTTATTGACCACGCCGGAGCACGATCAACCTGACCACGAGGGTCTGTTTCCTGCGAGCAACCGAAGAACAAGCAAGAAACTAAGATTGCAATCTGGATATTGCGAATATAAGATGAAAGCTTTATTGATCAAGGTGGGGTTCTGTGACGCCTTTGTCTGGTCGTTGAACACAAACGAAGTACGCGAAGTTGCAGCTATGGCGAACTTTTAATCTAAACAAAACCCAAAGTCTAAACGATGCCCTAAGGGCTGTATATATGGAGGAAGAGGGGGGAATTTCGTGGCCCTTGGTGGAGGGGTCCGAAATCAACCCTATCTTTTGTTTCCCCACACATACGGACTCTAAAAATAGCCTATACTTATGTATTTCGAAATTACATGGGCCTGGCCCAATAATAAGGTGACGCAGCACCTAAAATAGCCTCGGGACGAAATTTAGGAAGTGGCATCTTGTATATTTCGTCCAAGGCTTCATGCACCCATTATGGTGGCTTCAAAGTCCTGAAATCATCACTTGTAACTCCGTTCTTGTTCCCCTTGCGCATGCCATCATCTCCATGCTTGTTCTTGCTCCAATGTTCATCCTTCTCCAAGCTAGGCCCTTCATTTGTAAGCAAAACAAATGTATCCAATTTAGGCAGCATCATATTCTCATGAACATTAGAATCATTACCAAGAAACGAAAGTACCTGGTAATTTAGTTAGCGTGCACGAGCTCTAGTAATTGGTCCAGTATGTATAGCAGCAGGGGCTGTGGGTGTAACAATTGTATTGATGTCCTCATCATACTCATGTATACATGTGACATATGTGCAAAAATCAAGGGAAGTTAAAATGGATGACATATACATATACAACATGTACACCTTGTCTCTTTTGTTAGCCACATTTCAGATTAAGCAATGCCGAGGGCGGCTTTGTTTTCAAAAAAGGGAGGATGATGAGGACATGACTACCTTGGATACGACCAAAAATATTGCATACATGCATATTTGTCAGGTGATTTCTAATGCAAACTATTCAATAATCTATTTATGTTATCCAGAACAAAAATACTTCACATACTTTTGCGTTTTGTCTAATTGCATGTGTATGGGACATTTGTACAATCCACATATGAAGACAAGGGAAAAGGAGAAGTTTAGGTTGTGTTCAAAATGTCCTCTCACGTCACTTTTGGGCCAAGAGAAGATAGAGTCCAAGTCTCTCACGTTCTGGATTCAGATTCGGACAGCACAGACATACCTGACTCAAAACGCCAACAACTTTTTCATACGGACTCCAAATTGGGTGATTCTTTTTTTGTTGGAAACTAGATTTCGTGCTCTTTACAACCCAATTGAATTCACTTTCAAATTCGTCCGGAGCGTTGAGTTACGGACGAAACAATCTGACGTTGCAGCAGAATCCGAGTCAAACTACAAGCCCAAAGGTGTTGCATCACCTCCACTTGGGCCCATGACCCTTGTACGACCTAGGGTTATTTTTAGGCTGCCTTGGGACGTCCTCCCACCTCCTTGGCCGCCACCCCTTGCTCCTATGTAAGTAGATCCATCTAGTAGCTTTTTCCTTGGGATTTGTTTAGTTAAAAGTTAGCCATTGCAACTTCGTGTACTTCGTTTGTGTCAAACGACCAGACCAAGACCGCTTCCGGATCCCCACCATTATCAATACTTCATATATATTTGCAATATTCAGATTGCTTTATCATATTCTCCACCAAATCGATAGTTATCATCTCATCGAAAGATCGGGACCCTCGCCTCTATCACAGTATGCCCTAACCCTAATGAAATTGGTCCCACCGAGTTGACATGTTGGTCCCACGGAAAATCCTAACGTTCACATTTTGAACTAAATCGGTCTGACCGAGTTTCACTATTTGGTCCCACCGAGTTTGATAAATTGTGTCTCATGGTTAGATTTTGTGTGGAGGCTATATATACCCCTCCACCCTCCCTCCATTCGAGGAGAGATCCATCAGAACGTGCCTACACTTCCAGCATTCATTTTTTGAGAGAGAACCACCTACTCATGTGTTGGGACCAAGATATTCCAAATCAACCACAAGAATTTTGATCTCTAGCCTTCCCCTAGTTTCTTCCCACTCAAATCATCTTTTCACCTTATCCAAATCTGTGAGAGAGAGTTGAGTGCTGGGGAGACTATCATTTGAAGCACGAGAGCAAGGAGCTCATCATCAACACAGCATCTATTACCTTTTGGAGAGTGGTGTCTCCTAGATTGTTTAGGTGTCACTTGGGAGCCTCCGTCAAGATTGTGGAGTTGAACCAAGGAGTTTGCAAGGGCAAGGAGATCGCCTACTTCGTGAAGATCTACCCAAGTAAGGCAAGTCCTTCGTGGGCGATGGCCATGGTGGGATAGACAAGGTTGCTTCTTCGTGGACCCTTCGTGGGTGGAGCCCTCTATGGACTCGCGCGGCCGTTACCCTTCGTGGGTTGAAGTCTCCATCAACATGGATGTATGATAGCACCACCTATCAGAACCACACCAAAAATCCCCGTGTCTACATTGCGCTTGCTCCCTCCAAACTCCTCCCCTTTACCTTTCATATGCAATGCTTTACACTCCGCTGCTATACTCTTAGAATTGCATGTGTAGGTTGATTGCTTGACTTGTGATAAGTTGCTAAAAGCCAAGACTTAAAATTGGGAAAAGGCTATATTTTTATTTGGTCAAGTACTCTAATCACCCCCATCTAGACATACTTTCGATCCTACAAGTGGTATCTGAGATTTGGTCTCCATTTGCCTTGATTTCCATAGCTTTGGTGATCATAGCCTTGGTTTCACAACCTAGGAGAGTATGGCATCTAGCGAGTGAAATTACCACCGTAGAGGTCCTTACTTTGATGGTACTAATTTTGCTAGTTGGAAGCATAAGATGAAAATGCATATTCTTGGACATAACCCCGCCATTTGGGCTATTATGTATTGGATTGCAAGGTGAATTCTTCGATAGGAGAGAATCAAATTGTCAAGCTACCGCGGAAGAATTGAAGATGCTGCAATACAGTGCTCAAGCTTGCGGTATCCTCTTCAACAGACTGTGCTCCGAAGAATTCAACAAAATCAATCGTCTTCAGAATGCAAAGGAAATTTGGGATACTTTGATTGATATGCACGAAGGAACCGACTCCGTCAAGGAATCCAAATTGGATGTGCTTCAAAGTCAGCTTGACAAGTTCAAAATGAAGGATGGTGAAGGTGTCGCTGAAATGTACTCTAGGCTTGCTCTCATCACAAGTGAGATTGTCGGCTTAGAAAGTGAAGAGATGACCGATAGATTCATCATCAAGAAGATCCTAAGAGCCTTAGATGGAAAATATGACACTGTGTGCACATTGATCCAAATGTAGCCCAATTACAAAGATCTCAAGCCAATAGAAGTCATTGGTAGAATTGTTGCTCATGAGATGTCACTCAAGGATAAAGAAGAGCTTCCCAACAAGTCTAGTGGTGCTTACAAAGCCTCATGTGATGCTCCTACATCATCAAGTGAGAAACAAGTCTTCAATGAGGAATTGAGCCTAATGGTGAAGAACTTCAACAAGTTCTACAAAAGAGTAGAAGCAAAGAAAGAAGTTCCAAGTCAAGGTCCTACAATGACAAAAGATCTTCTAGTCATGAGCGTAATTGCTACAAATGTGGAAGACCCGGACACTACTCCAATGAGTGTACGGCTCCCTACAAAAGAAGAGAAGACTCGCCTAAAAGAAGAAGTAGAAGAGAAGAATCACCTCCAAGAGAGAGAAGGAGTAGAGATGATCAATATGAATGAAGAACCTCTCACAGAAGCAAGGATTCGGAAAGGAAGGACAAGTCATCAAGGAGCTACACAAAACGAAGACATCAAGCTCATGTTAGTGAATGGGTATCCAGCTCCGACTCCGACCACCACTCCAAGAGAAGTTATCACTCCGACTCCGAATATACTCAAGATGAAGGTGTTACCGGTCTAGCACTTGTGTCAACCAACTCCTATGACATATTTGACTCACCAAATGAAGGAATTGGAAGATGCTTCATGGCTAAAGGCCCAAAGGAATCACACCCCGAGTATGTTGATTTCAATAGTGATGAAGATGATTTGCTAGGTGATGATGATTTACTTGTTGACAACTATAGTGATGAAAACTATGATGAACTTGCTATTAATCATGCTAATCAAGATAAAACGAATGATGATGATAAGAAGGTGATTGAGCGTCTAATTAAAGAACTAAACACTCTTAAGTTAGTTGATATGTCTCCAACGTATCTATAATTTTTGATTGTTCCATGCTGTTATATTATCAATCTTGGATGTTTTATAATCAGTTTGTTGTCATTTTATATTATGTTTTGGTACCAACCTATTGACATAGTGCCAACTGTTAGTTGCTATTTTTTCCATGTTTTTTACATCGCAGAAAATCAATATCAAACGGAGTCCAAATGCCACGAAACTTAACGGAGATTTTTTATGGACCAGATGGAAGATATTGGGCCCTGGTTGCACCTGGGGGAGTCCCGAGGAGGGGACAACCCACCGGCGCGCGCCAGGAGGCCCAGGCGCGCCCTGGTGGGTTGTGCCCACCACGAGTGCCCCCGGACCGCCTCTTTGCTCTATAACTACCCAAATATTCCCAAAACCGTAGGGAGTCGACGAAATATTCATCCAGCCGCCGCAGACTCCAGGACCACCAGATCCAATCTAGACACCATCACGGAGGCGTTCACCACTTCCATTGGTGCCTCTCCAATGATGCATGAGTAGTTCTTTGTATACCTTCTGGTCCGTAGTTAGTAGCTAGGTGGCTTCATCTCTCTCTCTCTCTCTTGATTCTCAATACAATGGTCTCTTGGAGATCCATATGATGTAACTCTTTTGCAGTGTGTTTGTTGGGATCGATGAACTTTGAGTTTATGACCAGATCTATCTTTTTATATCCATGTAAGTATTTGAGTTTCTTTGATCTCTTTTATGCATGATCTCTTATAGCCTCGTATTTCTTCTCCGATATTTGGGTTTTGTCTAGCCAACTTGATCTATTTATCTTGCAATGGGAGGAGGTTCCCGGTAGTGGGTTCGATCTTACGATGCTTGATCCGAGTGACAGAAAGGGAACCGACACATATGTATCGTTGCTACTAAGGATAAAAAGATGATAACTATATCTACCTCCATATAGATACACGGATCTCGTCTACATCATGTCATCGTTCTTATTGCGTTACTCCATTTTTTCATGAACTTAATACACTAGATGCATGCTAGATAGCGGTCGATGTGTGGAGTAATAGTAGTAAATGCAGGCAGGAGTCGGTCTAGTAATCTTGTACGTGATGCCTATGTAATGATCATTGCCTGGATATCGTCATAATTATTTGAGGTTCTATCGATTGCCCAACAGTAATTTTTTACCCACCGTTTGCTATTTTTCTCGTGAGAAGCCACTAGTGAAACCTACGGCCCCCGGGTCTTCTTTCTCATATATTTGCCTTTGCGATCTACCTTTTTATTTGCCTTTATTTTCAGATCTACTAAATCAAAAATACAAAAATACTCTACTACACTTTATTTTATTTGCGATCTACTATTTCAATCTATCACAACTTTATCTCCCGTCACACGCCGTTTCTGGCGCCGTTACCCGAAAGGGATTGACAACCCCTTTAACACGTCGGGTTGCGAGGTGTTGTTATTTGTGTGCAGGGGCTATTTACGTTGTGTTGCTTGGTTCTCCTACTGGTTCGATAACCTTGGTTTCATATCTGAGGGAAATACCTACCGCCGATGTGCTGCATCATCCCTTCCTCTTTGGGGAAATACCGATGTAGCTTCAAGCGACATCAAAAGGAATTTCTGCACTGTTGCCGGGGAGGATCTTCAACATATACCAGGTTCCTAATCACAAATCTCATCTCCTCGCAATATAAGTTATTTGCCATTCGCCTCTCATTTTCCTCTCCCTCACTTCACAAAAAAAAATTCCTTTTGTTCGCCTCTCTTTTCCGTTTGCTGCTTTCTTGCTGGATCTGTTTTTGTGTGAGAGATCTTGTTTGCCGTTATGGATAATTCCTCCTCTATTGCTTGCACTCCTGCGAACGAGGTTCTCAACTTTAAATAAAGGGGAGGAGAAAGTTTAAGAGATGCTTGGTATAGAATTTGCAATGCTCATAATAGATCTATCTGTAAGCAATCTACCATTGTGCTTCCACGTTGTTTTTATGTTGGCATCACCACTTGGTATAGATTCGTCCTTGATACGATTATCGGTGGAAATTTCTTAACGAGTCCTCCTTTTGATGCTCTTAATTCTATGGGAAATTTAGTGGGCTCACCACCTCTTATGGTTAATGAAACAATTTTGACTCTTGAGCATGTTATGGAAAGCCTAGATGCTATCGAAAAGAAAATGCTCACTGAAGATCATACGGAAATTATACATAAAAATTATGCATAATTTTGCTACTAATCTTGGGTCAAAAGCGGGCGATATTTTTAAGTTGTTAAAAGAGAGGGGTACCTTAGTACATGAAAGAATAGAAGAAAGTCCGTCTCGGATCGATAAATGAACGGCTTTTACTACCACTAAAATTATTGAGGAAACTCCCATAAAGAATAGGAGACCCAGAAACAAGGGTGCAACTTCTAGTGATAGCAATAAAGGAGATCTTAAGATGATTAGTATCCACCCTGATTTTGTTGAACTGATAAGAGATCCTTTCGCAAGAATGAAATCTTTGAATTTGTTCCTAGTAGTGTTGTTATTGAAAGTCTCTATGCTAAATCTTTGAAGGATTCTAAGTGTCTGATTGGAGAGTTGGACAAACATGACAAAATTTAGATCCTTGCTTTATGCCTAGATAAGGGCGTAAAACTATAGCGCTTGTTGGGAGGCAACCCAATGAATAAAATTTATTTTTTTGCTTCCTGTTTTTTGTGTGTTAGCAAAATTATGCTACTGTTATGATTGTGTTTTTTGTGTTTTCATTAGTGTTTGTGCCAAGTAAATCCTTTAGGATCTTCTTGGGCAATAGTTGTTTGATCTTGCTGAAAAAAACAGAAACTTTTACTCTCACGAAATTAATTTTCTTTTTTACCAGAGAGCGATAAAATACCCATTCCAATTGCAGTAGATCAATATACAAATTTGTCAGGCCGTCCTAAGTTTTTAGAATTTTTGGAGTTACAGAAGTATTCGAAATAGTCAGATTGCTACAGACTGCTCTGTTTTGACAGATTCTGTTCTCTTTGTGTTGTGTGCTTATTTTGATGGCTCTATGGTTTTCTTTGATGAGTTTTTGCCATAGAAAAGTTGGAATTTAGTAGATATAATACAAAAACAAAATATGAATTGGTTTGATACAACACTTATAGTAGTGATTTTTTATTCTTATACTAACGGATCTCATGAAGGCTTTGTTGAGTTTTGTGTGATTGAAGTTTTCAAGTTTTGGGCTATCTTACGATGGATAAAGGAAGGATGTAAGAGCCTAAGATTGGGGATGCCCCGGAATGCCAAGATGATAGAGGCGGAGGTGTCCCGTCTTTCGATGAGATGATGGATTTCGCTTTGGTGGAAGTCGACTTTGACGATCCGACTACGAACGTGCGAGGACGTCGCGCCTTAGCAATCGCTAAACCAACTCTGATGAGGACATCAATACAATTGTTACACCCACAGCCCCTGCTGCTATACATACTGGACCAATTACTAGAGCTCGTGCACGCCAACTAAATTACCAGGTACTTTCGTTTCTTGGTAATGATTCTAATGTTCATGAGAATATGATGCTGCCTAAATTGGATACATTTGTTTTGCTTACAAATGAAGGGTCTAGCTTGGAGAAGGATGAACATTGGAGCAAGAACAAGCATGGAGATGATGGCATGCGCAAGGGGAACAAGAACGGAGTTACAAGTGATGATTTCAGGACTTTGAAGCCACCATAATGGGTGCATGAAGCCTTGGACGAAATATACAAGATGCCACTTCATAAATTTCGTCCCGAGGCTATTTTAGGTGCCGCGTCACCTTATTATTGGGCCAGGCCCATGTAATTTCGAAATACATAAGTATAGGCTATTTTTAGAGTCCGTATGTGTGGGGAAACAAGAGATAGGGTTGATTTCGGATCCCTCCACCAAGGGCCACGAAATTCCCCCCCTCTTCCTCCATATATACAGCCCTTAGGGCATCGTTTAGACTTTGGGTTTTGTTTAGATTAAAAGTTCGCCATAGCTGCAACTTCGCGTACTTCGTTTGTGTTCAACGACCAGACAAAGGCGTCACAGAACCCCACCTTGATCAATAAAGTTTTCATCTTATATTCGCAATATCCAGATTGCAATCTCAGTTTCTTGCTTGTTCTTCGTTTGCTCGCAGGAAACAGACCCTCGTGGTCAGGTTGATCGTGCTCCGGCGTGGTCAATAACCTCTCGGAGTTGGTTTAGCGATTGCTAAGGCGCGACGTCCTCGCACGTTCGTAGTCGGATCGTCAAAGTCGTCTCCACCAAATCGATAGTTATCATCTCATCGAAAGATCGGGACACCCCGCCTCTATCATCTACATAGGCTGATTATGTTGATTGTGATGTGGTACCTATGCAAGCATGTTCCTTATTACTTGGTAGACCATGGCAATTTGATAAAAATTCTGTACACCATGGTAGAAACAATCACTATACTCTTGTTCATAAGGATAAAAATATTACTTTGCTTCCTATGACTCCTGATTCCATTTTGAAAGATGATATTAATAGAGCTAATAAAGCAAAACAGGAGACGAATAAGAGTGAAAATCAGATTGTGGCAAAAGAATTTGAGCAACAAATGAAGCCTAATAATAAACCATCTAGTGTTGCTTCTGAAATTAAATTGAAAAGTGCATGTTTATTTGCCACCAAATCTGATATTGATGAGCTAGATTTCAGCAAATCTGTTTGCTATGCTTTTGTGTGCAAAGAGGCATTATTTTCATTCGAGGACGTGCCTTCCTCTTTGCCTCCTGCTGTCACTAACATTTTGCAGGAGTTCGCTGACGTCTTTCCACAAGACGTGCCACCGGGATTACCGCCTATTCGAGGGATTGAGCATCAGATTGACTTAATTCCCGGTGCTTCACTACCAAACCGTGCACCATACCGTACCAATCCAGAGGAGACGAAGGAGATTATGCGTCAAGTACAAGAGCTTCTCGACAAAGGTTATATATGCGAATCCCTTAGTCCTTGTGTTGTTCCTATTATTCTAGTGCCGAAAAAGGATGGTACATCACGTATGTGTGTTGATTGTAGAGGCATTAATAATATTACTATTCGTTATCGTCATCCTATTCCTAGGCTCGATGATATGCTTGATGAATTGAGTGGCTCTACAACATTCTCCAAAGTTGATTTGCGTAGTGGATACCATCAAATTCGTATGAAGTTGGGGGATGAATGGAAAACAGCATTTAAAACTAAGTTTGGATTATATGAGTGGTTAGTCATGCCTTTTGGGTTAACTAATGCGCCTAGTACTTTCATGAGACTAATGAACGAAGTTTTACGTGCTTTCATTGGACGATTTGTGGTAGTCTATTTTGATGATATACTGATTTATAGCAGATCTTTGGAAGAACATTTGGAACATTTACGTGCTGTTTTTATTGCTCTACGTGATGCACGTTTGTTTGGTAACCTTGGGAAGTGCACCTTTTGCACCGACCGAGTATCTTTTCTTGGCTATGTTGTTACTCCACAGGGAATTGAAGTTGACAAAGCCAAGATTGAAGCTATTGAGAGTTGGCCGCAGCCCAAAACGGTCACACAAGTGAGGAGTTTTCTTGGCCTCGCTGGATTCTATAGGCGTTTTGTGAGAGATTGCTGCACCTCTCAACGAGCTTAGAAAGAAGGATGTGCCTTTTGTTTGGGGTACCGCACAGGAAGAAGCCTTCACGGTATTGAAAGATAAGTTGACACATGCTCCTTTACTCCAACTTCCTGATTTTAATAAGACTTTTGAGCTTGAATGTGATGCTAGTGGAATTGGATTAGGAGGTGTGTTATTACAAGATGGCAAACTTGTTGCATACTTTTCTGAAAAATTGAGTGGGCCTAGTCTGAATTATTCTACTTATGATAAAGAATTATATGCTCTTGTTCGGACTTTAGAAACATGGCAACGTTATTTATGGCCCAAAGAATTTGTTATACATTCTGATCATGAATCTTTGAAACATATTAAAAGTCAAGCTAAACTGAATCGTAGACATGCTAAATGGGTTGAATTCATTGAGACTTTCCCTTATGTCATTGAACACAAGAAGGGAAAAGAAAATGTTATTGCTGATGCATTGTCTCGTCGCTATACTATGCTTTCACAACTTGACTTCAAAATATTTGGTTTGGAGACCATCAAAGATCAATATGTGCATGATGCTGATTTTAAAGATGTAATGCAGAATTGTAAAGAAGGAAGAATGTGGAACAAGTTTGTCGTTAACGATGGATTTGTGTTTCGTGCTAACAAGCTATGCATTCCAGCTAGCTCCGTTCGTCTTTTGTTGTTGCAGGAGGCTCATGGAGGAGGATTAATGGGACACTTTGGCGTGAAGAAGACGGAGGACGTACTTGCTACACATTTCTTTTGGCCAAAGATGAGACGGGATGTTGAGCGTTTTATTGCTCGATGCACTACATGTCAAAAAGCTAAGTCGCGACTCAATCCTCATGGTTTATATATGCCTTTGCCTGTACCTAGTGTTCCTTGGGAGGATATATCTATGGACTTTGTTTTAGGTTTACCTCGAACAAAGAAGGGGAGGGATAGCATATTTGTTGTCGTGGATAGATTCTCGAAAATGGCACACTTTATACCATGTCATAAAAGCGATGATGCTGTTAATGTTGCTGATTTGTTCTTTCGTGAAATTATTCGCTTGCATGGTGTGCCAAATACTATTGTTTCAGATCGTGATACTAAATTTCTTAGCCATTTTTGGAGATGTTTATGGGCTAAGTTGGGGACTAAACTGCTTTTTAGTACTACTTGTCACCCCCAAACTGATGGACAAACTGAAGTAGTCAATAGAACGTTGTCTACTATGCTTAGGGCTGTTTTGAAGAATAATAAGAAAATGTGGAAGGAATGCTTGCCTCATATTGAATTTGCTTATAATCGTTCATTGCATTCTACTACTAAGATGTGCCCTTTTGAAGTTGTGTATGGTTTCCTACCTCGTGCACCTATTGATTTGTTGCCTCTTCCATCTTCGGAGAAGGTTAATTTTGATGCTAAACAATGTGCTGAATTGATTTTAAAAATGCATGAGTTAACTAAGGAAAACATTGAGCGTATGAATGCTAAATATAAACTTGCTGGAGATAAGGGTAGAAAACATGTTGTGTTTGCACCTGGAGATCTTGTTTGGTTACATTTGCGTAAGGATAGATTTCCTGATTTGCGCAAATCAAAGTTAATGCCACGTGCTGATGGTCCCTTTAAGGTGTTAGAGAAAATAAATGATAATGCATATAAACTTGAGCTGCCTGCAGATTTTGGGGTTAGTCCCACTTTTAACATTGCAGATTTGAAGCCTTATTTGGGTGAGGAAGATGAACTTCCGTCGAGGACGACTTCATTTCAAGAAGGGGAGGATGATGAGGACATCAATACAATTGTTACACCCACAGCCCCTGCTGCTATACATACTGGACCAATTACTAGAGCTCGTGCACGCCAACTAAACTACCAGGTACTTTCGTTTCTTGGTAATGATTCTAATGTTCCTGAGAATATGATGCTGCCTAAATTGGATACATTTGTTTTGCTTACAAATGAAGGGCCTAGCTTGGAGAAGGATGAACATTGGAGCAAGAACAAGAACGGAGTTACAAGTGATGATTTCAGGACTTTGAAGCCACCATAATGGGTGCATGAAGCCTTGGACGAAATATACAAGATGCCACTTCATAAATTTCGTTCCGAGGCTATTTTAGGTGCTGCGTCACCTTATTATTGGGCCAGGCCCATGTAATTTCGAAATACATAAGTATAGGCTATTTTTAGAGTCCGTATGTGTGGGGAAACAAGAGATAGGGTTGATTTCGGACCCCTCCACCAAGGGCCACGAAATTCCCCCCCTCTTCCTCCATATATACAGCCCTTAGGGCATCGTTTAGACTTTGGGTTTTGTTTAGATTAAAAGTTCGCCATAGCTGCAACTTCGCGTACTTCGTTTGTGTTCAACGACCAGACAAAGGCGTCACAGAACCCCACCTTGATCAATAAAGCTTTCATCTTATATTCGCAATATCCAGATTGCAATCTTAGTTTCTTGCTTGTTCTTCGTTTGCTCGCAGGAAACAGACCCTCGTGGTCAGGTTGATCGTGCTCCGGCCTGGTCAATAACCTCTCGGAGTTGGTTTAGCGATTGCTAAGGCGCGACGTCCTCGCACATTCGTAGTCGGATCGTCAAAGTCGACTTCCACCAAAGCGAAATCCACCATCTCATCGAAAGACGGGACACCTTTGCCTCTATCAAGTGGTATCAGATTTCCAGGTTGCTCGGTGAGATTTTACAGTTTTTCGTAGTTTAGATCGAGTCTGTTCTTCATACCTATAGTCCACGAAAAAGCCAAAAAAAAATTAGGGTTAGTTCATCCCATCCAAACCAATCTGAGCCTTGCATTATCTTTTCTGTATTTGCTTTGTTGAATTTGCGGTTGCATCGTCGTGTTCAGTTGCTGGTCTTAGCGTCTAGTCTTTTAGAGTTTCGAGTTCTGTTCACAAGTTGTCACACCGTCGCCGCACCATCATCATCGCCCCTGCCATCTACCACCACCGCTCCGAATCCGTATCCATATACCACCACCAATCCGTGTCCATATACCACCACCGATCCATATCCAAATACTACCACCGCTGCCATATACCACCACCATATATCCACCACCAATCCGAGTTCCTTGCTTATTAGGTTTGTTTTCGGGATCAATCTAGATTCCGATTCGTGTTTCCTTGCCGGAGTAGGTTTCGGAAAAAAAAAGAGCGGAAAAAAAAAATTCAGAGTGTGCTTTTCCCTTGTTTACGTGCCGCGCCGTGATTTTGTTGGTGTTCTAGGCTCGCGTCTCTAGCACAGTCTAGCCTAGGACCAGCACAGTACCGTCGTTGAGCGTTTATTCAACTTTGCATCTCTGAATTGATTATTGCTGACCCTTTTTGCTACCATACTATAAGCCTTCCCAGCTCCACATACATCTACGTCGTGTGTTTGACTCTCCCTGGTAATCGCTCTATCCAAGCTTTGAGAGTTTTTGACTACAACGGTTGCCGATCACCGCCTGCTGCTGGGTAAGAACTGGTAAGAATTTGAGATTTGCTTGACGGATTTGTGATACACCACCACCACTTCTTAGTAGTCTGTAGGATCATATTCTTGTGTGTTTCTATTGCTGCTAACCATGCCAGGATCACAAGCCGACGAGATTGATTGGGAGAATTTATCGAACAAGGAGCTTCATGATAAGTTTCAGCAAATGATGACTGAACAGGTGCAAGATGTGCTGAACAATTTTGAAGAGGCCATGGAGAAGATCACTGGCCTTGAGAAGACGTTCGAAACAAAGCTCGATAACAAGTTTAATGAATTGCTCGCGCGTCTTCCACCACCACCACCCGCTGCACCTAACGCACCTCTCCAACAACAACAACAACGACTACCTCCACGTCGCGAAGCAGACCTCCGCCGAGCAAGCCGTGTTCCTCTTGCGTTTGGCCAAACTGTTGGTGCTGCTGTTGATACTTCTGTGGCTCCTGCTGCTGATGCGGAGGAGGATGATTATGTGGGAGATTATGAAGATGAGGTTGATCAAAATCAACACTACATGCAGCCACCTGTACCACCACCAGCAGGTCGACCTCAGGTATATATTCGTAATGGTAGGCCTGCACCACCACCTCAGGTACGAGATGATGTCCATATTCCTAAACTGAAATTGAATATTCCACCATTTGAGGGTAGATATGTTCCTGATATATATCTTACTTGGGAGTTAGAAACTGAACAACGATTTACATGTTTACAATATCCTGAGGAGAGACGAGTTGCTGCTGCCATTTGTGCTTTCACTAGTTTTGCATGTGTATGGTGGTCTGAACATTGTAGATTATATCCTATTCCAACTACTTGGGCTGCTTTGAAAACTGCTATGCGTACGCGTTGGGTTCCACCATATTATCAACGTGAATTGCTTCAAAAATTGCAGCGTTTAAGACATGGGAAAAATTCTGTAGAAGAATATTATCAGGAATTACAAACTGGCATGATTAGATGTGGTATTGTTGAGGAGAATGAAGCTATGCTTGCACGTTTTCTGGGTGGATTAAATAGAGAGATTCAGACCATTCTAGACTATAAGGAGTATACTAATATCACTCGTTTATTCCATCTTGCTTGTAAAGCTGAACGTGAAGTGCAGGATCGACAAGCATTGGGGCGAACTAACTTTTCTGCAGGCCGACCTTCATCATGGACACCACGTGCATCTTCTACTTCAACTGCACCAGCACCTCCATCCGGTGCCACCTCCAGCCGTGACACAAGAAAACAGGCACAACCACCATTATCTGCCAAGAGCGCACCTGCGGGGCCTGCACAGCGTTCTTCTTCTTCCATGGCATCAACAGGGCACACAAGTGATATTATTTGTCGTCGTTGTAAGGGAGGAGGTCATTATGCGAGGGAATGCAAATCTCCGCGTGTGATGATTGCTACCGCGGATGGTGGATATGAGTCCGCTAGTGACTATGATGAGGAGACATTGGCTCTTATTACACGTGAAGAACATGGTGGAGATGATTCTGATCATGAGACGCAATACATGGCTCCTGAAGACGCTGACAGGTATGAATGTTTAGTTGCTCAACGTGTTTTGAGTGTGCAGGTCACACAAGCTGAGCAAAATCAGAGGCACAATTTGTTCCATACCAAGGGAGTTGTGCAGGAACGTTCTGTGCGCGTCATAATAGACGGAGGGAGCTGCAACAACTTGGCTAGCATGGAGATGGTGGAGAAGCTTTCTCTCACCACAAGACCACATCCACATCCTTACTACATCCACTGGTTCAACAACAGCGCCAAGGTTAAGGTAACACGTACTGTTCGTGTGCATTTTAGTATCTCTACATATGCTGATTATGTTGATTGTGATGTGGTACCTATGCAAGCATGTTCCTTATTACTTGGTAGACCATGGCAATTTGATAAAAATTCTGTACACCATGGTAGAAACAATCACTATACTCTTGTTCATAAGGATAATATTACTTTGCTTCCTATGACTCCTGATTCCATTTTGAAAGATGATATTAATAGAGCTAATAAAGCACAACAGGAGAAGAATAAGAGTGAAAATCAGATTGTGGCAAAAGAATTTGAGCAACAAATGAAGCCTAATAATAAACCATCTAGTGTTGCTTCTGAAATTAAATTGAAAAGTGCATGTTTATTTGCCACCAAATCTGATATTGATGAGCTAGATTTCAGCAAATCTGTTTGCTATGCTTTTGTGTGCAAAGAGGCATTATTTTCATTCGAGGACGTGCCTTCCTCTTTGCCTCCTGCTGTCACTAACATTTTGCAGGAGTTCGCTGACGTTTTTCCACAAGACGTGCCACCGGGATTACCGCCTATTCGAGGGATTGAGCATCAGATTGACTTAATTCCCGGTGCTTCACTGCCAAACCGTGCGCCATACCGTACCAATCCAGAGGAGACGAAGGAGATTATGCGTCAAGTACAAGAGCTTCTCGACAAAGGTTATATACGCGAATCCCTTAGTCCTTGTGCTGTTCCTATTATTCCAGTGCCGAAAAAGGATGGTACATCGCGTATGTGTGTTGATTGTAGAGGCATTAATAATATTACTATTCGTTATCGTCATCCTATTCCTAGGCTAGATGATATGCTTGATGAATTGAGTGGCTCTACAATATTCTCCAAAGTTGATTTGCGTAGTGGATACCATCAAATTCGTATGAAATTGGGGGATGAATGGAAAACAGCATTTAAAACTAAGTTTGGATTATATGAGTGGTTAGTCATGCCTTTTGGGTTAACTAATGCGCCTAGTACTTTCATGAGACTAATGAACGAAGTTTTACGTGCTTTCATTGGACGATTTGTGGTAGTCTATTTTGATGATATACTGATTTATAGCAGATCTTTGGAAGAACATTTGGAACATTTACGTGCTGTTTTTATTGCTCTACGTGATGCACGTTTGTTTGGTAACCTTGGGAAGTGCACCTTTTGCACCGACCGAGTATCTTTTCTTGGCTATGTTGTTACTCCACAGGGAATTGAAGTTGACAAAGCCAAGATTGAAGCTATTGAGAGTTGGCCGCAGCCCAAAACGGTCACACAAGTGAGGAGTTTTCTTGGCCTCGCTGGATTCTATAGGCGTTTTGTGAGAGATTGCTGCACCTCTCAACGAGCTTAGAAAGAAGGATGTGCCTTTTGTTTGGGGTACCGCACAGGAAGAAGCCTTCACGGTATTGAAAGATAAGTTGACACATGCTCCTTTACTCCAACTTCCTGATTTTAATAAGACTTTTGAGCTTGAATGTGATGCTAGTGGAATTGGATTAGGAGGTGTGTTATTACAAGATGGCAAACTTGTTGCATACTTTTCTGAAAAATTGAGTGGGCCTAGTCTGAATTATTCTACTTATGATAAAGAATTATATGCTCTTGTTCGGACTTTAGAAACATGGCAACGTTATTTATGGCCCAAAGAATTTGTTATACATTCTGATCATGAATCTTTGAAACATATTAAAAGTCAAGCTAAACTGAATCGTAGACATGCTAAATGGGTTGAATTCATTGAGACTTTCCCTTATGTCATTGAACACAAGAAGGGAAAAGAAAATGTTATTGCTGATGCATTGTCTCGTCGCTATACTATGCTTTCACAACTTGACTTCAAAATATTTGGTTTGGAGACCATCAAAGATCAATATGTGCATGATGCTGATTTTAAAGATGTAATGCAGAATTGTAAAGAAGGAAGAATGTGGAACAAGTTTGTCGTTAACGATGGATTTGTGTTTCGTGCTAACAAGCTATGCATTCCAGCTAGCTCCGTTCGTCTTTTGTTGTTGCAGGAGGCTCATGGAGGAGGATTAATGGGACACTTTGGCGTGAAGAAGACGGAGGACGTACTTGCTACACATTTCTTTTGGCCAAAGATGAGACGGGATGTTGAGCGTTTTATTGCTCGATGCACTACATGTCAAAAAGCTAAGTCGCGACTCAATCCTCATGGTTTATATATGCCTTTGCCTGTACCTAGTGTTCCTTGGGAGGATATATCTATGGACTTTGTTTTAGGTTTACCTCGAACAAAGAAGGGGAGGGATAGCATATTTGTTGTCGTGGATAGATTCTCGAAAATGGCACACTTTATACCATGTCATAAAAGCGATGATGCTGTTAATGTTGCTGATTTGTTCTTTCGTGAAATTATTCGCTTGCATGGTGTGCCAAATACTATTGTTTCAGATCGTGATACTAAATTTCTTAGCCACTTTTGGAGATGTTTATGGGCTAAATTGGGGACTAAACTGCTTTTTAGTACTACTTGTCACCCTCAAACTGATGGACAAACTGAAGTAGTCAATAGAACATTGTCTACTATGCTTAGGGCTGTTTTGAAGAATAATAAGAAAATGTGGGAGGAATGCTTGCCTCATATTGAATTTGCTTATAATCGTTCATTGCATTCTACTACTAAGATGTGCCCTTTTGAAGTTGTGTATGGTTTCCTACCTCGTGCACCGATTGATTTGTTGCCTCTTCCATCTTCGGAGAAGGTTAATTTTGATGCTAAACAACGTGCTGAATTGATTTTAAAAATGCATGAGTTAACTAAGGAAAACATTGAGCGTATGAATGCTAAATATAAACTTGCTGGAGATAAGGGTAGAAAACATGTTGTGTTTGCACCTGGAGATCTTGTTTGGTTACATTTGCGTAAGGATAGATTTCCTGATTTGCGCAAATCAAAGTTAATGCCACGTGCTGATGGTCCCTTTAAGGTGTTAGAGAAAATAAATGATAATGCATATAAACTTGAGCTGCCTGCAGATTTTGGGGTTAGTCCCACTTTTAACATTGCAGATTTGAAGCCTTATTTGGGTGAGGAAGATGAGTTTCCGTCGAGGACGACTTCATTTCAAGAAGGGGAGGATGATGAGGACATCAATACAATTGTTACACCCACAGCCCCTGCTGCTATACATACTGGACCAATTACTAGAGCTTGTGCACGCCAACTAAATTACCAGGTACTTTCGTTTCTTGGTAATGATTCTAATGTTCATGAGAATATGATGCTGCCTAAATTGGATACATTTGTTTTGCTTACAAATGAAGGGCCTAGCTTGGAGAAGGATGAACATTGGAGCAAGAACAAGCATGGAGATGATGGCATGCGCAAGGGGAACAAGAACGGAGTTACAAGTGATGATTTCAGGACTTTGAAGCCACCATAATGGGTGCATGAAGCCTTGGACGAAATATACAAGATGCCACTTCATAAATTTCGTCCCGAGGCTAATTTAGGTGCTGCGTCACCTTATTATTGGGCCAGGCCCATGTAATTTCGAAATACATAAGTATAGGCTATTTTTAGAGTCCGTATGTGTGGGGAAACAAGAGATAGGGTTGATTTCGGACCCCTCCACCAAGGGCCACGAAATTCCCCCCTCTTCCTCCATATATACAGCCCTTAGGGCATTGTTTAGACTTTGGGTTTTGTTTAGATTAAAAGTTCGCCATAGCTGCAACTTCGCGTACTTCGTTTGTGTTCAACGACCAGACAAAGGCGTCACAGAACCCCACCTTGATCAATAAAGCTTTCATCTTATATTCGCAATATCCAGATTGCAATCTTAGTTTCTTGCTTGTTCTTCGTTTGCTCGCAGGAAACAGACCCTCGTGGTCAGGTTGATCGTGCTCCGGCGTGGTCAATAACCTCTCGGAGTTGGTTTAGCGATTGCTAAGGCGCGACGTCCTCGCACGTTCGTAGTCGGATCGTCAAAGTCGACTTCCACCAAAGCGATATCCATCATCTCATCGAAAGATCGGGACCCTCGCCTCTATCACTTTCTCTCACCACAAGACCACATCCACATCCTTACTACATCCAATGGTTCAACAACAGCGGCAAGGTTAAGGTAACACGTACTGTTCGTGTGCATTTTAGTATCTCTACATATGCTGATTATGTTGATTGTGATGTGGTACCTATGCAAGCATGTTCCTTATTACTTGGTAGACCATGGCAATTTGATAAAAATTCTGTACACCATGGTAGAAACAATCACTATACTCTTGTTCATAAGGATAAAAATATTACTTTGCTTCCTATGACTCCTGATTCCATTTTGAAAGATGATATTAATAGAGCTAATAAAGCACAACAGGAGAAGAATAAGAGTGAAAATCAGATTGTGGCAAAAGAATTTGAGCAACAAATGAAGCCTAATAATAAACCATCTAGTGTTGCTTCTGAAATTAAATTGAAAAGTGCATGTTTATTTGCCACCAAATCTGATATTGATGAGCTAGATTTCAGCAAATCTGTTTGCTATGCATTTGTGTGCAAAGAGGCATTATTTTCATTCGAGGACGTGCCTTCCTCTTTGCCTCCTGCTGTCACTAACATTTTGCAGGAGTTCGCTGACGTTTTTCCACAAGACGTGCCACCAGGATTACCGCCTATTCGAGGGATTGAGCATCAGATTGACTTAATTCCCGGTGCTTCACTGCCAAACCGTGCACCGTACCGTACCAATCCAGAGGAGACGAAGGAGATTATGCGTCAAGTACAAGAGCTTCTCGACAAAGGTTATATACGTGAATCCCTTAGTCCTTGTGCTGTTCCTATTATTCTAGTGCCAAAAAAGGATGGTACATCACGTATGTGTGTTGATTGTAGAGGCATTAATAATATTACTATTCGTTATCGTCATCCTATTCCTAGGCTAGATGATATGCTTGATGAATTGAGTGGCTCTACAATATTCTCCAAAGTTGATTTGCGTAGTGGCTACCATCAAATTCGTATGAAATTGGGAGATGAATGGAAAACAGCATTTAAAACTAAGTTTGGATTATATGAGTGGTTAGTCATGCCTTTTGGGTTAACTAATGCACCTAGTACTTTCATGAGATTAATGAACGAAGTTTTACGTGCTTTCATTGGACGATTTGTGGTAGTTTACTTTGATGACATATTGATTTATAGCAGATCTTTGGAGGAACATTTGGAACATTTACGTGCTGTTTTTATTGCTCTACGTGATGCACGTTTGTTTGGTAACCTTGGGAAGTGCACCTTTTGCACCGACTGAGTATCTTTTCTTGGCTATGTTGTTACTCCACAGGGAATTGAAGTTGATAAAGCCAAGATAGAAGCTATTGAGAGTTGGCCGCAGCCCAAAACGGTCACACAAGTGAGGAGTTTTCTTGGCCTCGCTGGATTCTATAGGCATTTTGTGAGAGATTTCAGCACCATTGCTGCACCTCTCAATGAGCTTACAAAGAAAGATGTGCCTTTTCTTTGGGGTACCGCACAGGAAGAAGCCTTCACGGTATTGAAAGATAAGTTGACACATGCTCCTTTACTCCAACTTCCTGATTTTAATAAGACTTTTGAGCTTGAATGTGATGCTAGTGGAATTGGATTAGGAGGTGTGTTATTACAAGATGGCAAACCTGTTGCTTACTTTTCTGAAAAAATTGAGTGGGCCTAGTCTGAATTATTCTACTTATGATAAAGAATTATATGCTCTTGTTCGGACTTTAGAAACATGGCAACATTATTTATGGCCCAAAGAATTTGTTATACATTCTGATCATGAATCTTTGAAACATATTAAAAGTCAAGCTAAACTGAATCGTAGACATGCTAAATGGGTGGAATTCATTGAGACTTTCCCTTATGTCATTAAACACAAGAAGGGAAAAGAAAATGTTATTGCTGATGCATTGTCTCGTCGCTATACTATGCTTTCACAACTTGACTTCAAAATATTTGGTTTGGAGACCATCAAAGATCAATATGAGCATGATGCTGATTTTAAAGATGTAATGCGGAATTGTAAAGAAGGAAGAATGTGGAACAAGTTTGTTGTTAACGATGGATTTGTGTTTCGTGCTAACAAGCTATGCATTCCAGCTAGCTCCATTCGTCTTTTGTTGTTGCAGGAGGCGCATGGAGGAGGATTAATGGGACATTTTGGCATGAAGAAGACGGAGGACGTACTTGCTACACATTTCTTTTGGCCAAAGATGAGACGGGATGTTGAGCGTTTTATTGCTCGCTGCACTACATGTCAAAAAGCTAAGTCACGACTCAATCCTCATGGTTTATATATGCCTTTGCCTGTACCTAGTGTTCCTTGGGAGGATATATCTATGGACTTTGTTTTAGGTTTACCTCGAACAAAGAAGGGGAGGGATAGCATATTTGTTGTCGTGGATAGATTCTCGAAAATGGCACACTTTATACCATGTCATAAAAGCGATGATGCTGTTAATGTTGCTGATTTGTTCTTTCGTGAAATTATTCGCTTGCATGGTGTGCCAAATACTATTGTTTCAGATCGTGATACTAAATTTCTTAGCCACTTTTGGAGATGTTTATGGGCTAAGTTGGGGACTAAACTGCTTTTTAGTACTACTTGTCACCCCCAAACTGATGGACAAACTGAAGTAGTCAATAGAACGTTGTCTACTATGCTTAGGGCTGTTTTGAAGAATAATAAGAAAATGTGGGAGGAATGCTTGCCTCATATTGAATTTGCTTATAATCGTTCATTGCATTCTACTTGATAGAGGCAAAGGTGTCCCGTCTTTCGATGAGATGGTGGATTTCGCTTTGGTGGAAGTCGACTTTGACGATCCGACTACGAACGTGCGAGGACGTCGCGCCTTAGCAATCGCTAAACCAACTCCGAGAGGTTATTGACCACGCCGGAGCACGATCAACCTGACCACGAGGGTCTGTTTCCTGCGAGCAAACGAAGAACAAGCAAGAAACTGAGATTGCAATCTGGATATTGCGAATATAAGATGAAAGCTTTATTGATCAAGGTGGGGTTCTGTGACGCCTTTGTCTGGTCGTTGAACACAAACGAAGTACGCGAAGTTGCAGCTATGGCAAACTTTTAATCTAAACAAAACCCAAAGTCTAAACGATGCCCTAAGGGCTGTATATATGGAGGAAGAGGGGGGGAATTTCGTGGCCCTTGGTGGAGGGGTCCGAAATCAACCCTATCTCTTGTTTCCCCACACATACGGACTCTAAAAATAGCCTATACTTATGTATTTCGAAATTACATGGGCCTGGCCCAATAATAAGGTGACGCAGCACCTAAAATAGCCTCGGGACGAAATTTATGAAGTGGCGTCTTGTATCTTTCGTCCAAGGCTTCATGCACCCATTATGGTGGCTTCAAAGTCCTGAAATCATCACTTGTAACTCCGTTCTTGTTTCCCTTGCGCATGCCATCATCTCCATGCTTGTTCTTGCTCCAATGTTCATCCTTCTCCAAGCTAGGCCCTTCATTTGTAAGCAAAACAAATGTATCCAATTTAGGCAGCATCATATTCTCATGAACATTAGAATCATTACCAAGAAACGAAAGTACCTGGTAATTTAGTTGGCGTGCACGAGCTCTAGTAATTGGTCCAGTATGTATAGCAGCAGGGGCTGTGGGTGTAACAATTGTATTGATGTCCTCATCACATATTAAAAGTCAAGCTAAACTGAATCGTAGACATGCTAAATGGGTTGAATTCATTGAGACTTTTCCTTATGTCATTAAACACAAGAAGGGAAAAGAAAATGTTATTGCTGATGCATTGTCTCGCCGCTATACTATGCTTTCACAACTTGACTTCAAAATATTTGGTTTGGAGACCATCAAAGATCAATATGTGCATGATGCTGATTTTAAAGATGTAATGCAGAATTGTAAAGAAGGAAGAATGTGGAACAAGTTCGTCGTTAACAATGGATTTGTGTTTCGTGCTAACAAGCTATGCATTCCAGCTAGCTCCGTTCGTCTTTTGTTGTTGCAGGAGGCGCATGGAGGAGGATTAATGGGACACTTTGGCGTGAAGAAGACGGAGGACGTACTTGCTACACATTTCTTTTGGCCAAAGATGAGACGGGATGTTGAGCGTTTTATTGCTCGATGCACTACATGTCAAAAAGCTAAGTCACGACTCAATCCTCATGGTTTATATATGCCTTTGCCTGTACCTAGTGTTCCTTGGGAGGATATATCAATGGACTTTGTTTTAGGTTTACCTCGAACAAAGAAGGGGAGGGATAGCATATTTGTTGTCGTGGATAGATTCTCGAAGATGGCACACTTTATACCATGTCATAAAAGCGATGATGCTGTTAATGTTGCTGATTTGTTCTTTCGTGAAATTATTCGCTTGCATGGTGTGCCAAATACTATTGTTTCAGATCGTGATACTAAATTTCTTAGCCACTTTTGGAGATGTTTATGGGCTAAGTTGGGGACTAAACTGCTTTTTAGTACTACTTGTCACCCCCAAACTGATGGACAAACTGAAGTAGTCAATAGAACGTTGTCTACTATGCTTAGGGCTGTTTTGAAGAATAATAAGAAAATGTGGGAGGAATGCTTGCCTCATATTGAATTTGCTTATAATCGTTCATTGCATTCTACTACTAAGATGTGCCCTTTTGAAGTTGTGTATGGTTTCCTACCTCGTGCACCTATTGATTTGTTGCCTCTTCCATCTTCGGAGAAGGTTAATTTTGATGCTAAACAACGTGCTGAATTGATTTTAAAAATGCATGAGTTAACTAAGGAAAACATTGAGCGCATGAATGCTAAATATAAACTTGCTGGAGATAAGGGTAGAAAACATGTTGTGTTTGCACCTGGATATCTTGTTTGGTTACATTTGCGTAAGGATAGATTTCCCGATTTGCGCAAATCAAAGCTAATGCCACGTGCTGATGGTCCCTTTAAGGTGTTAGAGAAAATAAATGATAATGCATATAAACTTGAGCTGCCTGCAGATTTTGGGGTTAGTCCCACTTTTAACATTGCAGATTTGAAGCCTTATTTGGGTGAGGAAGATGAACTTCCGTCGAGGACGACTTCATTTCAAGAAGGGGAGGATGATGAGGACATCAATACAATTGTTACACCCACAGCCCCTGCTGCTAATACTGGACCAATTACTAGAGCTCGTGCACGCCAACTAAATTACCAGGTACTTTCGTTTCTTGGTAATGATTCTAATGTTCATGAGAATATGATGCTGCCTAAATTGGATACATTTGTTTTGCTTACAAATGAAGGGTCTAGCTCTGAGAAGGATGAACATTGGAGCAAGAACAAGCATGGAGATGATGGCATGCGCAAGGGGAACAAGAACGGAGTTACAAGTGATGATTTCAGGACTTTGAAGCCACCATAATGGGTGCATGAAGCCTTGGACGAAATATACAAGATGCCACTTCATAAATTTCGTCCCGAGGCTATTTTAGGTGCTGCGTCACCTTATTATTGGGCCAGGCCCATGTAATTTCGAAATACATAAGTATAGGCTATTTTTAGAGTCCGTATGTGTGGGGAAACAAGAGATAGGGTTGATTTCGGACCCCTCCACCAAGGGCCACGAAATTCCCCCCTCTTCCTCCATATATACAGCCCTTAGGGCATTGTTTAGACTTTGGGATTTGTTTAGTTAAAAGTTAGCCATTGCAACTTCGTGTGCTTCGTTTGTGTCCAACGACCCCAATGTGTAGCAAGTACGTCCTCCGTCTTCTTCACGCCAAAGTGTCCCATTAATCCTCCTCCATGCGCCTCCTGCAACAACAAAAGACGAACGGAGCTAGCTGGAATGCATAGCTTGTTAGCACGAAACACAAATCCATCGTTAACGACAAACTTGTTCCACATTCTTCCTTCTTTACAATTCTGCATTACATCTTTAAAATCAGCATCATGCACATATTGATCTTTGATGGTCTCCAAACCAAATATTTTGAAGTCAAGTTGTGAAAGCATAGTATAGCGACGAGACAATGCATCAGCAATAACATTTTCTTTTCCCTTCTTGTGTTTAATGACATAAGGGAAAGTCACAATGAATTCAACCCATTTAGCATGTCTACGATTCAGTTTAGCTTGACTTTTAATATGTTTCAAAGATTCATGATCAGAATGTATAACAAATTCTTTGGGCCATAAATAATGTTGCCATGTTTCTAAAGTCCGAACAAGAGCATATAATTCTTTATCATAAGTAGAATAATTCAGACTAGGCCCACTCAATTTTTCAGAAAAGTATGCAACAGGTTTGCCATCTTGTAATAACACACCTCCTAATCCAATTCCACTAGCATCACATTCAAGCTCAAAAGTCTTATTAAAATCAGGAAGTTGGAGTAAAGGAGCATGTGTCAACTTATCTTTCAATACCGTGAAGGCTTCTTCCTGTGCGGTACCCCAAAGAAAAGGCACATCTTTCTTTGTAAGCTCATTGAGAGGTGCAGCAATGGTGCTGAAATCTCTCAACAAACGCCTATAGAATCCAGCGAGGCCAAGAAAACTCCTCACTTGTGTGACCGTTTTGGGCTGCGGCCAACTCTCAATAGCTTCAATCTTGGCTTTATCAACTTCAATTCCCTGTGGAGTAACAACATAGCCAAGAAAAGATACGCGGTCGGTGCAAAAGGTGCACTTCCCAAGGTTACCAAACAAACGTGCATCACGTAGAGCAATAAAAACAGCACGTAAATGTTCCAAATGTTCTTCCAAAGATCTGCTATAAATCAATATGTCATCAAAGTAAACTACCACAAATCGTCCAATGAAAGCACGTAAAACTTCGTTCATTAATCTCATGAAAGTACTAGGTGCATTAGTTAACCCAAAAGGCATGACTAACCACTCATATAATCCAAACTTAGTTTTGAATGCTGTTTTCCATTCATCTCCCAATTTCATACGAATTTGATGGTATCCACTACGTAAATCAACTTTGGAGAATATTGTAGAGCCACTCAATTCATCAAGCATATCATCTAGCCTAGGAATAGGATGACAATAACGAATAGTAATATTATTAATGCCTCTACAATCGACACACATACGTGATGTACCATCCTTTTTCGGCACTAGAATAATAGGAACAGCACAAGGACTAAGGGATTCACGTATATAACCTTTGTCGAGAAGCTCTTGTACTTGACGCATAATCTCCTTCGTCTCCTCTGGATTGGTACGGTATGGTGCACGGTTTGGCAGTGAAGCACCGGGAATTAAGTCAATCTGATGCTCAATCCCTCGAATAGGCGGTAATCCCGGTGGCACGTCTTGTGGAAAGACGTTAGCGAACTCCTGCAAAATGTTAGTGACAGCAGGAGGCAAAGAGGAAGGCACGTCCTCGAATGAAAATAATGCCTCTTTGCACACAAAAGCATAGCAAACAGATTTGCTGAAATCTAGCTCATCAATATCAGATTTGGTGGCAAATAAACATGCACTTTTCAATTTAATTTCAGAAGCAACACTAGATGGTTTATTATTAGGCTTCATTTGTTGCTCAAATTCTTTTGCCACAATCTGATTTTCACTCTTATTCTTCTCCTGTTGTGCTTTATTAGCTCTATTAATATCATCTTTCAAATTGGAATCAGGAGTCATAGGAAGCAAAGTAATATTTTTATCCTTATGAACAAGAGTATAGTGATTGTTTCTACCATGGTGTACAGAATTTTTATCAAATTGCCATGGTCTACCAAGTAATAAGGAACATGCTTGCATAGGTACCACATCACAATCAACATAATCAGCATATGTAGAGATACTAAAATGCACACGAACAGTACGTGTTACCTTAACCTTGCCGCTGTTGTTGAACCATTGGATGTAGTAAGGATGTGGATGTGGTCTTGTGGTGAGAGAAAGCTTCTTGATAGAGGCAAAGGTGTCCCGTCTTTCGATGAGATAGTGGATTTCGCTTTGGTGGAAGTCGACTTTGACGATCCGACTACGAACGTGCGAGGACGTCGCGCCTTAGCAATCGCTAAACCAACTCCGAGAGGTTATTGACCACGCCGGAGCACGATCAACCTGACCACGAGGGTCTGTTTCCTGCGAGCAAACGAAGAACAAGCAAGAAACTGAGATTGCAATCTGGATATTGCGAATATAAGATGAAAGCTTTATTGATCAAGGTGGGGTTCTGTGACGCCTTTGTCTGGTCGTTGAACACAAACGAAGTACGCGAAGTTGCAGCTATGGCGAACTTTTAATCTAAACAAAACCCAAGGAAAAAGCTACTAGATGGATCTACTTATATAGGAGCAAGGGGTGGCGGCCAAGGAGGTGGGAGGACGTCCCAAGGCAGCCTAAAACTAACCCTAGGTCGTACAAGGCTCATGGGCCCAAGTGGAGGTGATGTAACACCTTTGGACTTGTAGTTTGACTCGGATTCTGCTGCAGCATCAGATTGTTTCGTCCACAACTCAACGCTCTGGACGAATTTGAAGGTGATTCCAATTGGGTTGGAAAGTGCACGAAATCTAGTTTCCAACAAAAAAAGAATCACCCAATTCGGAGTCCGTATGAAAAACTTGTGTGCGTTTTGAGTCAGGTATGTCTGTGCAGTCCGAATCTGAATCCAGAACGTGAGAGACTTGGACTCTATCTTCTCTTGGGCCAAAAGTGACGTGAGAGAACTTTTTAGACAGCAAAGAAACATCTCTTTCTTCCTTATCTTCATATGTGGATTGTACAAATGTCCCATACACCTGCAATTAGACAAAACACAAAAGTGTGTGAAGTATTTTTGTTCTGGATAACATAAATAGATTATTGAATAGTTTGCACTAGAAATCACCTGACAAATATGCATATATGCAATATTTTTGGTCATATCCAAGGTAGTCATGTCCTCATCACAACTTATCTTTCAATACCGTGAAGGCTTCTTCCTGTGCGGTACCCCAAAGAAAAGGCACATCTTTCTTTGTAAGCTCATTGAGAGGTGCAGCAATGGTGCTGAAATCTCTCACAAAACGCCTATAGAATCCAGCGAGGCCAAGAAAACTCCTCACTTGTGTGACCGTTTTGGGCTGCGGCCAACTCTCAATAGCTTCAATCTTGGCTTTATCAACTTCAATTCCCTGTGGAGTAACAACATAGCCAAGAAAAGATACTCGGTCGGTGCAAAAGGTGCACTTCCCAAGGTTACCAAACAAACGTGCATCACGTAGAGCAATAAAAACATCACGTAAATGTTCCAAATGTTCTTCCAAAGATCTGCTATAAATCAATATGTCATCAAAGTAAACTACCACAAATCGTCCAATGAAAGCACGTAAAACTTCGTTCATTAATCTCATGAAAGTACCAGGTGCATTAGTTAACCCAAAAGGCATGACTAACCACTCATATAATCCAAACTTAGTTTTAAATGCTGTTTTCCATTCATCTCCCAATTTCATACGAATTTGATGGTAGCCACTACGCAAATCAACTTTGGAGAATATTGTAGAGCCACTCAATTCATCAAGCATATCATCTAGCCTAGGAATAGGATGACGATAACGAATAGTAATATTATTAATGCCTCTACAATCAACACACATACGTGATGTACCATCCTTTTTCGGCACTAGAATAATAGGAACGGCACAAGGACTAAGGGATTCGCGTATATAACCTTTGTCGAGAAGCTCTTGTACTTGACGCATGATCTCCTTCGTCTCCTCTGGATTGGTACGGTATGGTGCACGGTTTGGCAGTGAAGCACCGGGAATTAAGTCAATCTGATGCTCAATCCCTCGAATAGGCGGTAATCCCGGTGGCACGTCTTGTGGAAAAACGTCAGCGAACTCCTGCAAAATGTTAGTGACAGCAGGAGGCAAAGAGGAAGGCACGTCCTCGAATGAAAATAATGCCTCTTTGCACACAAAAGCATAGCAAACAGATTTGCTGAAATCTAGCTCATCAATATCAGATTTGGTGGCAAATAAACATGCACTTTTCAATTTAATTTCAGAAGCAACACTAGATGGTTTATTATTAGGCTTCATTTGTTGCTCAAATTCTTTTGCCACAATCTGATTTTCACTCTTATTCTTCTCCTGTTGTGCTTTATTAGCTCTATTAATATCATCTTTCAAAATGGAATCAGGAGTCATAGGAAGCAAAGTAATATTTTTATCCTTATGAACAAGAGTATAGTGATTGTTTCTACCATGGTGTAAAGAATTTTTATCAAATTGCCATGGTCTACCAAGTAATAAGGAACATGCTTGCATAGGTACCACATCACAATCAACATAATCAGCATATGTAGAGATACTAAAATGCACACGAACAGTACGTGTTACCTTAACCTTGCCGCTGTTGTTGAACCATTGGATGTAGTAAGGATGTGGACGTGGTCTTGTGGTGAGAGAAAGCTTCTCCACCATCTCCATACTAGCCAAGTTGTTGCAGCTCCCTCCGTCTATTATGACGCGCACAGAATGTTCCTTCACAACTCCCTTGGTATGGAACAAATTGTGCCTCTGATTTTGCTCAGCTTGTGTGACCTGCACACTCAAAACACGTTGAGCAACTAAACATTCATACCTGTCAGCGTCTTCAGGAGCCATGTATTGCGTCTCATGATCAGAATCATCTCCACCATGTTCTTCACGTGTAATAAGAGCCAAAGTCTCCTCATCATAGTCACTAGCAGACTCATATCCACCATCCGCGGTAGCAATCATCACACGCGGAGATTTGCATTCCCTCGCATAATGACCTCCTCCCTTACAACAACGACAAATAATATCACTTGTGTGCCCTGTTGATGCCATGGAAGAAGAAGAACGCTATGCAGGCCCCGCAGGTGCGCTCTTGGCAGATAATGGTGGTTGTGCCTGTTTTCTTGTATCACGGCTGGAGGTGGCACCGGATGGAGGTGCTGGTGCAGTTGAAGTAGACGATACACGTGGTGTCCATGATGAAGGTCGGCCTGCAGAAAAGTTAGTTCGCCCCAATGCTTGTCGATCCTGCACTTCACGTTCAGCTTTACAAGCAAGATGGAATGGAATAAACGAGTGATATTAGTATACTCCTTATAATCTAGAATGGTCTGAATCTCTCTATTTAATCCACCCAGAAAGCGTGCAAGCATAGCTTCATTCTCCTCAACAATACCACATCTAATCATGCCAGTTTGTAATTCCTGATAATATTCTTCTACAGAATTTTTCCCTTGTCTTAAACGCTGCAATTTTTTAAGCAATTCACGTTGATAATATGGTGGAACCCAACGCGTACGCATAGCAGTTTTCAAAGCAGCCCAAGTAGTTGGAATAGGATATAATCTACAATGTTCAGACCACCATACACATGCAAAACTAGTGAAAGCACAAACAGCAGCAGCAACTCGTCTCTCCTCAGGATATTGTAAACATGTAAATCGTTGTTCAGTTTCTAACTCCCAAGTAAGATATATATCAGGAACATATCTACCCTCAAATGGTGGAATATTCAATTTCAGTTTAGGAATATGGACATCATCTCGTACCTGAGGTGGTGGTGCAGGCCTACCATTACGAATATATACCTGAGGTCGACCTGCTGGTGGTGGTGCTGGTGGCTACTCGTAGATCTGATTTTGATCAACCTCATCCTCATAATCGCCCGCATACTCATCATCCTCCTGGGTACCAGCAGCAGCAGTAGCAGGAGCCAAAGAAACACCAACAGCAGTAGCAGCGGCACCAGAATTTTGTCCTAGCTCAATAGGAACACGCTGTGCTCGTCCATACTGATTCGGAAGGGGGCGTAGTTGTTGTTGTTGCAGAGGTGCGACAGGTGCAGCCGGTGGTGGAAGACGCGCAAGCAGTTCATTAAATCTGTTATCGAGCTTTGTTTCGAACGTCTTCTCAAGGCCAGTGATCTTCTCCATGGCCTCTTCAAAATTGTTCAGCACATCTTGTACCTGTTCAGTCATCATTTGCTGAAACTTATCATGAAGCTCCTTGTTCGATAAGTTCTCCCAGTCAATCTCGTCGGCTTGTGATCCTGGCATGGTTAGCAGCAATAGAAACACACAAGAATATGATCCTACAGACTACTAAGAAGTGGTGGTGGTGTATCACAAATCCGTCAAGCAAATCTCAAATTCTTACCAGTTCTTACCCAGCAGCAGGCGGTGATCGGCAACCGTTGTAGTCAAAAACTCTCAAAGCTTGGTGATGAGGACATCAATACAATTGTTACACCCACAGCCCCTGCTGCCATACATACTGGACCAATTACTAGAGCTCGTGCACGCCAACTAAATTACCAGGTACTTTCGTTTCTTGGTAATGATTCTAATGTTCATGAGAATATGATGCTGCCTAAATTGGATACATTTGTTTTTCTTACAAATGAAGGGCCTAGCTTGGAGAAGGATGAACATTGGAGCAAGAACAAGCATGGAGATGATGGCATGCGCAAGGAAAACAAGAACGGAGTTACAAGTGATGATTTCAGGACTTTGAAGCCACCATAATGGGTGCATGAAGCCTTGGACGAAATATACAAGATGCCACTTCATAAATTTCGTCCCGAGGCTATTTTAGGTGCTGCGTCACCTTATTATTGGGCCAGGCCCATGTAATTTCGAAATACATAAGTATAGGCTATTATTAGAGTCCGTATGTGTGGGGAAACAAGAGATAGGGTTGATTTCGGACCCCTCCACCAAGGGCCACGAAATTTCCCCCTCTTCCTCCATATATACAGCCCTTAGGGCATCGTTTAGACTTTGGGTTTTGTTTAGATTAAAAGTTCGCCATAGCTGCAACTTCGCGTACTTCGTTTGTGTTCAACGACCAGACAAAGGCGTCACAGAACCCCACCTTGATCAATAAAGCTTTCATCTTATATTCGCAATATCCAGATTGCAATCTTAGTTTCTTGCTTGTTCTTCGTTTGCTCGCAGGAAACAGACCCTCGTGGTCAGGTTGATCGTGCTCCGGCGTGGTCAATAACCTCTCGGAGTTGGTTTAGCGATTGCTAAGGCGCGACGTCCTCGCACGTTCGTAGTCGGATCGTCAAAGTCGACTTCCACCAAAGCGAAATCCACCATCTCATCGAAAGACGGGACACCTTTGCCTCTATCAAAATCTATCCTTACGCAAATGTAACCAAACAAGATCTCCAGGTGCAAACACAACATGTTTTCTACCCTTATCTCCAGCAAGTTTATATTTAGCATTCATACGCTCAATGTTTTCCTTAGTTAACTCATGCATTTTTAAAATCAATTCAGCACGTTGTTTAGCATCAAAATTAACCTTCTCCGAAGATGGAAGAGGCAACAAATCAATAGGTGCACGAGGTAGGAAACCATACACAACTTCAAAAGGGCACATCTTAGTAGTAGAATGCAATGAACGATTATAAGCAAATTCAATATGAGGCAAGCATTCCTCCCACATTTTCTTATATTCTTCAAAACAGCCCTAAGCATAGTAGACAACGTTCTATTGACTACTTCAGTTTGTCCATCAGTTTGGGGGTGACAAGTAGTACTAAAAAGCAGTTTAGTCCCCAACTTAGCCCATAAACATCTCCAAAAGTGGCTAAGAAATTTAGTATCACGATCTGAAACAATAGTATTTGGCACACCATGCAAGCGAATAATTTCACGAAAGAACAAATCAGCAACATTAACAGCATCATCGCTTTTATGACATGGTATAAAGTGTGCCATTTTCGAGAATCTATCCACTACAACAAATATGCTATCCCTCCCCTTCTTTGTTCGAGGTAAACCTAAAACAAAGTCCATAGATATATCCTCCCAAGGAACACTAGGTACAGGCAAAGGCATATATAAACCATGAGGATTGAGTCGTGACTTAGCTTTCTGACATGTAGTGCATCGAGCAATAAAACGCTCAACATCCCGTCTCATCTTTGGCCAAAAGAAATGTGTAGCAAGTACGTCCTCCGTCTTCTTCACGCCAAAGTGTCCCATTAATCCTCCTCCATGCGCCTCCTGCAACAACAAAAGAAGAACGGAGCTAGCTGGAATGCATAGCTTGTTAGCACGAAACACAAATCCATCGTTAACGACAAACTTGTTCCACATTCTTCCTTCTTTACAATTCTGCATTACATCTTTAAAATCAGCATCATGCACATATTGATCTTTGATGGTCTCCAAACCAAATATTTTGAAGTCAAGTTGTGAAAGCATAGTATAGCGACGAGACAATGCATCAGCAATAACATTTTCTTTTCCCTTCTTGTGTTTAATGACATAAGGGAAAGTCTCAATGAATTCAACCCATTTAGCATGTCTACGATTCAGTTTAGCTTGACTTTTAATATGTTTCAAAGATTCATGATCAGAATGTATAACAAATTCTTTGGGCCATAAATAATGTTGCCATGTTTCTAAAGTCCGAACAAGAGCATATAATTCTTTATCATAAGTAGAATAATTCAGACTAGGCCCACTCAATTTTTCAGAAAAGTATGCAACAGGTTCGCCATCTTGTAATAACACACCTCCTAATCCAATTCCACTAGCATCACATTCAAGCTCAAAAGTCTTATTAAAATCAGGAAGTTGGAGTAAAGGAGCATGTGTCAACTTATCTTTCAATACCGTGAAGGCTTCTTCCTGTGCGGTACCCCAAACAAAAGGCACATCCTTCTTTGTAAGCTCGTTGAGAGGTGCAGCAATGGTGCTGAAATCTCTCATAAAACGCCTATAGAATCCAGCGAGGCCAAGAAAACTCCTCACTTGTGTGACCGTTTTGGGCTGCGGCCAACTCTCAATAGCTTCAATCTTGGCTTTGTCAACTTCAATTCCCTGTGGAGTAACAACATAGCCAAGAAAAGATACTCGGTCGGTGCAAAAGGTGCACTTCCCAAGGTTACCAAACAAACGTGCATCACGTAGAGCAATAAAAACAGCACGTAAATGTTCCAAATGTTCTTCCAAAGATCTGCTATAAATCAGTATGTCATCAAAGTAAACTACCACAAATCGTCCAATGAAAGCACGTAAAACTTCGTTCATTAATCTCATGAAAGTACTAGGTGCATTAGTTAACCCAAAAGGCATGACTAACCACTCATATAATCCAAACTTAGTTTTAAATGCTGTTTTCTTGTATCACGGCTGGAGGTGGCACCTGATGGAGGTGCTGGTGCAGTTGAAGTAGAAGATGCACGTGGTGTCCATGATGAAGGTCGGCCTGCAGAAAAGGTAGTTCGCCCCAATGCTTGTCGATCCTGCACTTCACGTTCAGCTTTACAAGCAAGATGGAATAAACGAGTGATATTAGTATACTCCTTATAGTCTAGAATGGTCTGAATCTCTCTATTTAATCCACCCAGAAAACGTGCAAGCATAGCTTCATTCTCCTCAACAATACCACATCTAATCATGCCAGTTTGTAATTCCTGATAATATTCTTCTACAGAATTTTTCCCTTGTCTTAAACGCTGCAATTTTTGAAGCAATTCACGTTGATAATATGGTGGAACCCAACGCGTACGCATAGCAGTTTTCAAAGCAGCCCAAGTAGTTGGAATAGGATATAATCTACAATGTTCAGACCACCATACACATGCAAAACTAGTGAAAGCACAAACAGCAGCAGCAACCCATCTCTCCTCGGGATATTGTAAACATGTAAAACGTTGTTCAGTTTCTAACTCCCAAGTAAGATATATATCAGGAACATATCTACCCTCAAATGGTGGAATATTCAATTTCAGTTTAGGAATATGGACATCATCTCGTACCTGAGGTGGTGGTGCAGGCCTACCATTACGAATATATACCTGAGGTCGACCTGCTGGTGGTGGTGCTGGTGGCTGCTCGTAGATCTGATTTTGATCAACCTCATCCTCATAATCGCCCGCATACTCATCATCCTCCTGGGTACCAGCAGCAGCAGTAGCAGGAGCCAAAGAAACACCAACAGCAGTAGCAGCGGCACCAGAATTTTGTCCTAGCTCAATAGGAACACGCTGTGCTCGTCCATACTGATTCGGAAGGGGGCGTAGTTGTTGTTGTTGCAGAGGTGCGACAGGTGCAGCCGGTGGTGGAAGACGCGCAAGCAGTTCATTAAATCTGTTATCGAGCTTTGTTTCGAACGTCTTCTCAAGGCCAGTGATCTTCTCCATGGCCTCTTCAAAATTGTTCAGCACATCTTGTACCTGTTCAGTCATCATTTGCTGAAACTTATCATGAAGCTCCTTGTTTGATAAGTTCTCCCAGTCAATCTCGTCGGCTTGTGATCCTGGCATGGTTAGCAGCAATAGAAACACACAAGAATATGATCCTACAGACTACTAAGAAGTGGTGGTGGTGTATCACAAATCCGTCAAGCAAATCTCAAATACTTACCAGTTCTTACCCAGCAACAGGCGGTGATCGGCAACCGTTGTAGTCAAAAACTCTCAAAGCTTGGATAGAGCGATTACCAGGGAGAGTCAAACACACGACGTAGATGTATGTGGAGCTGGGAAGGCTTATAGTATGGTAGCAAAAAGGGTCAGCAATAATCAATTCAGAGATGCAAAGTTGAATAAACGCTCAACGACGGTACTGTGCTGGTCCTAGGCTAGACTGTGCTAGAGACGCGAGCCTAGAACACCAACAAAATCACGGCGCGGCACGTAAACAAGGGAAAAGCACACTCTGAATTTTTTTTCGCTCTTTTTTTGCGCTCTTTTTTTTTTGCGCTGTTTTTTTTTGCGAAAAATCACTATAATGGCGGGTGTCTCAAAACTCTTCCTAGCTCAAACGGACAGGATGGGCACGAAATTTTTTCGACCAATTTTTTTTTTCGACTGCCCGGACCCAAAAACTGGAAACGGGTCAAAAAAAACTTCCTATAATGGCACCTGTCTCAAAACACTCAGAAACACCTAAAAATAGGATAGCCAGAATTTTTTTCGAAAAATGCGTTTTCGAAAAATTTTGGGCCTAAACGAAGCGTGGCTACCCGACTTTTTTTTTTCCGAAACCTACTCCGGCAAGGAAACATGAATCGGAATCTAGATGGATCTCGAAAACAAACCTAATATGACAAGAACTCGGATTGGTGGTGGATATATGGTGGTAGATGGCAGCGGTGGTGGTATATGACAGCTGTGGTGGTATATGGATACGGATTCGAAGCGGTGGCGGATAAGCGGTGGTGGTAGATAGCAGGGGTGATGATGATGGTGCGGCGGCGGTGTGACAACTTATGACCAGAACTCGAAACTCTAAAAGACTAGACTCTAAGACCAGCAACTAGACACGACGATGCAACCGCAAATTCAACAAAGCAAAACCCTAAAAAGATTATGCAAAGGCTCAGATTGGTTCGGATATGATGAACTAACCCTAATTTTTTTATGGCTTTTTCGTGGACTGTAGGTATGAAGAACAGACTCGATCTAAACTACGAAAAACTGTAAAATCTCACCGAGCAACCTGGAAATCTGATACCACTTGATAGAGGCGGAGGTGTCCCGTCTTTCTATGAGATGATGGATTTCGCTTTGGTGGAAGTCGACTTTGACGATCCAACTACGAACGTGCGAGAACGCCGGAGCACGATCAACCTGACCACGAGGGTCTGTTTCCTGCGAGCAAACGAAGAACAAGCAAGAAACTGAGATTGCAATCTGGATATTGCGAATATAAGATGAAGGCTTTATTGATCAAGGTGGGGTTCTGTGACGCCTTTGTCTGGTCGTTGAACACAAACGAAGTACGCGAAGTTGCAGCTATGGCGAACTTTTAATCTAAACAAAACCCAAAGTCTAAACGATGCCCTAAGGGCTGTATATATGGAGGAAGAGGGGGGAATTTCGTGGCCCTTGGTTGAGGGGTCCGAAATCAACCCTATCTCTTGTTTCCCCACACATACGGACTCTAAAAATAGCCTATACTTATGTATTTCGAAATTACATGGGCCTGGCCCAATAATAAGGTGACGCAGCACCTAAAATAGCCTCGGAACGAAATTTATGAAGTGGCATCTTGTATATTTCGTCCAAGGCTTCATGCACCCATTATGGTGGCTTCAAAGTCCTGAAATCATCACTTGTAACTCTGTTCTTGTTCCCCTTGCGCATGCCATCATCTCCATGCTTGTTCTTGCTCCAATGTTCATCCTTCTCCAAGCTAGGCCCTTCATTTGTAAGCAAAACAAATGTATCCAATTTAGGCAGCATCATATTCTCATGAACATTAGAATCATTACCAAGAAACGAAAGTACCTGGTAATTTAGTTGGCGTGCACGAGCTCTAGTAATTGGTCCAGTATGTATAGCAGCAGGGGCTGTGGGTGTAACAATTGTATTGATGTCCTCATCACAAGATATTATCCAAGAATGAGCTACCAACTAAGTTTGGGGATTCCCCCGAGTGGCATCCCCTCTTTCTTCCAACAACTATCGGTATTTTACTCGAGACTATATTTTTATTCGTCACATGATATGTGTTTTGCTTGGAGCGTCTTGTATGATATGTGTCTTTGCTTGTTTTATTTTGTGTTTTAAGTCATCAATCCTTGCTGGACACACCTATTTGAGAGAGAAAAAATTATATTTTGACTTCTTAGAATTGCTCTCTATGCTTCACTTATATGTCTTTGAGCACGGTGTGCTTTGTTTTTGAAGAAATGATCTCTTGCTTCACTTAGATTTATTTGAGAGTTAGTAAAATTTTGAAGAAATTCTCTCTTGCTTCACTTAAATTATTTTGAGAGAAAGAAAATTTGTTATGCTCATGATCTTCACTTATATTTGTTTGAGCTTATGAAAAGCAACACATGAAAATTAGTCCCAAAGTGATAGATATCCAAGAAGGATAAAGAAAAAAATGTCATGAAGATCATTGGACAAAATAATCTTGATTCTTTGTAATATTTTTGAGATATGATGTTGTGATATGTGAGTCATCTTGATGAGTAATTATGCTTTAGTAGGAACATTAGTGTTAAGGTTTGTGATTCCCTATGCACGCACGCAAGTCAATAATCATGCAATGAAACTATATCCTACTTGTAGTGCATTATTTGGTGTTAATTATGCTTAATGCTTGCTTATGAGATTATTCATTTCTTGGTTGGTCACTTCCCAATCGTTTGCTAGCCTTCATTTTGCACTAAGTATGACCTCTACTTGTGCATCCAAAATCATTTAAACCGGTTTTGCCACATGAGTCCACTATATCTACCTATATGCGGTATTTTTTTGCCGTTCTAAGCAATTTTTCATGTTCCATCTCTAATTTTCAAAATAAACTTCTCTTTTGTGTGTTTGTTTCGCTCGCGGAGCGGTGAGGGGTGGCTAATATTTTCCATGCTAGATGTGTTATTCTGAAGATGAGTGTTTATTCACTTGTCATTACACGAGAGTAAGACAAAGGTATTAGGGATGCCCAGTCCCGAAATGCAAAAATAAATGACTTTACTTTATGATGTCAAATAATAAATATCTTGGAAAGTGTTGGTATGGAGGGCACCCGTGCATATGGTTAGCCATGGAAAGTGAAAGTTATGGTGGAAAAAGGACTAAACTTTATTTTTTGTTTGGGAACCGCCTATGATATATCTATGCATGGAAAGTGATGAGGACATGACTACCTTGGATATGACCAAAAATATTGCATATATGCATATTTGTCAGGTGATTTCTAGTGCAAACTATTCAATAATCTATTTATGTTATCCAGAATAAAAATACTTCACACACTTTTGTGTTTTGTCTAATTGCAGGTGTATGGGACATTTGTACAATCCACATATGAAGATAAGGAAGAAAGAGATGTTTATTTGCTGTCCAAAAAGTTCTCTCACGTCACTTTTGGCCCAAGAGAAGATAGAGTCCAAGTCTCTCACGTTCTGGATTCAGATTCGGACTGCACAGACATACCTGACTCAAAAGGCACACAAGTTTTTCATACGGACTCCGAATTGGGTGATTCTTTTTTTGTTGGAAACTAGATTTCGTGCACTTTCCAACCCAATTGGAATCACCTTCAAATTCGTCCGGAGCGTTGAGTTGTGGACGAAAGAATCTGATGCTGCAGCAGAATCCGAGTCAAACTACAAGTCCAAAGGTGTTACATCACCTCCACTTGGGCCCATTGGCCTTGTACGACCTAGATTTAGTTTTAGGCTGCCTTGGGACGTCCTCCCACCTCCTTGGCCGCCATCCCTTGCTCCTATATAAGTAGATCCATCTAGTAGCTTTTCCTTGGGATTTGTTTAGTTAAAAGTTAGCCACTGCAACTTCGTGTACTTCGTTTATGTCCAACGACCAGACCAAGACCGCTTACGGATCCCCACCATTATCAATACCTCATATATATTTGCAATATTCAGATTGTTTTATCATATTCTTGCTCGTTCTTCGATTTCTTGCAGGAATAGACCTTCTGATGAGGACATCAATACCATTGTTACACCCACAGCCCCTACTGCTACATATACGGGACCAATTACTAGAGCTCGCGCACGCCAATTAAATTATCAGGTACTTTCCTTTCTTGGTAATGATTCTAATGTTCATGAGAATATGATGCTGCCTAAATTGGATACATTTGTTTTGCTTACAAATGAAGGGCCTAGCTTGGAGAAGGATGAACAGTGGAGGAAGAACAAGCATGGAGATGATGGCATGCGCAAGGGGAACAAGAACGGAGTTACAAGTGATGATTTCAGGACTTTGAAGCCACCATAATGGGTGCATGAAGCCTTGGACGAAATATACAAGATGCCACTTCATAAATTTCGTCCCGAGGCTATTATAGGTGCTGCGTCACCTTTTTATTGGGCCAGGCCCATGTAATTTCGAAATACATAAGTATAGGCTATTTTTCGAGTCCGTATGTGTGGGGAAACAAGAGATAGGGTTGATTTCGGACCCCTCCACCAAGGGCCACGAAATTCTCCCTCTCTTCCTCCATATATACAGCCCTTAGGGCACCGTTTAGACTTTGGGTTTTGTTTAGATTAAAAGTTCGCCATAGCTGCAACTTCGCGTACTTCGTTTGTGTTCAACGACCAGACAAAGGCGTCACAGAACCCCACCTTGATCAATAAAGCTTTCATCTTATATTCGCAATATCCAGATTGCAATCTCAGTTTCTTGCTTGTTCTTCGTTTGCTCGCAGGAAACAGACCCTCGTGGTCAGGTTGATCGTGCTCCGGCGTGGTCAATAACCTCTCGGAGTTGGTTTAGCGATTGCTAAGGCGCGACGTCCTCGCACGTTCGTAGTCGGATCGTCAAAGTCGACTTCCACCAAAGCGAAATCCACCATCTCATCGAAAGACGGGACACCTTTGCCTCTATCACGAAGTTCGTGAACACAGCTTGTTCCAATTTTTTAGGCCAGTTTTAGAATTCTTTGACTCCTCATATCAACTCGGAATTGAGTGATTCTTTTTGCATTGGAAAGCTTGAGTTAGTAGCATTCTTTCAAAGAATTTATCAGAAAATTGTCTCAAACTTTTTAAGAGGAAAGTTGGAGAGAGAGTTGTTGTATATCCTGCTTGGCAGTTGTTTTTCATCATTATCTTCACTGCCGTTGTGATCTTCACTTATATCTTGCTGTCAAGAGCTACTTAGTATCCTTCATAGATGCTAGTTGTGCTACGCTGTGACCTTATTAGTGTTCTAGGCTCGCGTCTCTAGTCCGGTCTAGCCTAGGACCAGCACAGTACCGTCGTTGAGCGTTTATTCAACATTGCATCTTTGAATTGATTATTGCTAATCTTTTGCTACCATATATAGCCAACCTAGCTCCACATATTTCTACACCGTGTATACGTACGCTCCCCTGGCAATCGCTTTACTCAATATTCGGAGTTACTTGACACCGCTGGTTGCCGATCACCACCTGCTGCATGGTAAGAACTTGTAAGACATTGATATTTGCTTTACTGTGAGCATTTTACCACCACATCCTAGTAGTTATAGGAACATTATTTTTGGGTTTTGTTTCTTGTTCTACTAATCATGACAGGATCCAGAGTCAATTCCTGGGCTTTGTCGATCGCGGGAGACGTGCCACCACCTTTGCAAATACCACAACCGTCACGAGAGGTGCATAAACATCCAAATGCACATGATCAGGTTAATGTATCTATACCACCATTTAATGGCCGTTTTAAACCTGCTTTATATATTGAATGGGAGTTCGACATAAAAAATATATTTGCTTCCCATAATTTCGATGAACATAAAAAGGTTAAGGTTGCGGTTGGTTCTTTCACTGGTTATGCTTTGGTTTGGTGGAGTGAATATTGTCGGTTACACCCTGATTATATACCTACTACTTGGGATGATTTGAAACTTGCCATGCGACATACTTTCGTCCCTGCTTATTATACTCGCGACATGATTAAGAAGTTGCAACACTTAAAACAAGGTAGTGAAACTGTAACAAAATATTATGATGATTTACAAACTACCTTGTTGCATTCCTCTTTAGAAGAATGTGAAGATGATTTTATGGATAGATTTTGGGGAGGATTAAACCGTGATATTCAAGAGATACTAATTCATGAAGAGTGTTATCCTATGGACCATTTGTTTCATCTTGCTTGCAAAGCTGAACAGGAAATAAAACGACGTGTTGGCCACGAGGAGAACAAGCGCACGGTGCACATTCCAAGAGTTGATATGATTCTTCCTTCAACTACTAGGCATACTATGACAACCACATCCGTTGTTGTCAGGACTACATCACCTCCACCATGTGACACATCGCCCCCGAGAGTGGCTACATCATCTGAGTTGATCATAAGAGGTAATGACAAAGGTACTGATCTTCCATCTCTACATGAGAATGATGAATGCCTTGTCAATTTGAATGCACCATCTGATGAGCTACCCACTACTTTGATCACACCACCTATTTTAGAGGACTACGTTGATAATTTGACTTTGCCATGTGATCAAACAACTGAAATACCAACAATTTTGAGTGCACCCATTGAATTAACTATTGATGCAAAAGAACCAATGTTTAATCATTTTGATATGACCTCTAATCTTGGTGATGATTCTGTGTTGAATGACTTATTGCATGTTTGCTTATTTAAGCATGTTGTAGCATGTAAATTTGATGCAAGTAAGGTTTATTCACCAATGTTGGGATGGTTTAATGATGAACATTGTGATGAGGACATCAATACAATTGTTACACCCACAGCCCCTGCTGCTATACATACTGGACCAATTACTAGAGCTCGTGCACGCCAACTAAATTACCAGGTACTTTCGTTTCTTGGTAATGATTCTAATGTTCATGAGAATATGATGCTGCCTAAATTGGATACATTTGTTTTGCTTACAAATGAAGGGCCTAGCTTGGAGAAGGATGAACATTGGAGCAAGAACAAGCATGGAGATGATGGCATGCGCAAGGGGAACAAGAACGGAGTTACAAGTGATGATTTCAGGACTTTGAAGCCACCATAATGGGTGCATGAAGCCTTGGACGAAATATTCAAGATGCCACTTCATAAATTTCGTCCCGAGGCTATTTTAGGTGCTGCGTCACCTTATTATTGGGCCAGGCCCATGTAATTTCGAAATACATAAGTATAGGCTATTTTTAGAGTCCGTATGTGTGGGGAAACAAGAGATAGGGTTAATTTCGGACCCCTCCACCAAGGGCCACGAAATTCCCCCCTCTTCCTCCATATATACAGCCCTTAGGGCATCGTTTAGACTTTGGGTTTTGTTTAGATTAAAAGTTCGCCATAGCTGCAACTTCGCGTACTTCGTTTGTGTTCAACGACCAGACAAAGGCGTCACAGAACCCCACCTTGATCAATAAAGCTTTCATCTTATATTCGCAATATCCAGATTGCAATCTCAGTTTCTTGCTTGTTCTTCGTTTGCTCGCAGGAAACAGACCCTCGTGGTCAGGTTGATCGTGCTCCGGCGTGGTCAATAACCTCTCGGAGTTGGTTTAGCGATTGCTAAGGCGCGACGTCCTCGCACGTTCGTAGTCGGATCGTCAAAGTCGACTTCCACCAAAGCGAAATCCACCATCTCATCGAAAGACGGGACACCTTTGCCTCTATCACGAAGTTCGTGAACACAGCTTGTTCCAATTTTTTAGGCCAGTTTTAGAATTCTTTGACTCCTCATATCAACTCGGAATTGAGTGATTCTTTTTGCATTGGAAAGCTTGAGTTAGTAGCATTCTTTCAAAGAATTTATCAGAAAATTGTCTCAAACTTTTTAAGAGGAAAGTTGGAGAGAGAGTTGTTGTATATCCTGCTTGGCAGTTGTTTTTCATCATTATCTTCACTGCCGTTGTGATCTTCACTTATATCTTGCTGTCAAGAGCTACTTAGTATCCTTCATTGATGCTAGTTGTGCTACGCCGTGACCTTATTAGTGTTCTAGGCTCGCGTCTCTAGTCCGGTCTAGCCTAGGACCAGCACAGTACCGTCGTTGAGCGTTTATTCAACATTGCATCTTTGAATTGATTATTGCTAATCTTTTGCTACCATATATAGCCAACCCAGCTCCACATATTTCTACACCGTGTATACGTACGCTCCCCTGGCAATCGCTTTACTCAATATTCGGAGTTACTTGACACCGCTGGTTGCCGATCACCACCTGCTGCATGGTAAGAACTTGTAAGACATTGATATTTGCTTTACTGTGAGCGTTTTACCACCACATCCTAGTAGTTATAGGAACATTATTTTTGGGTTTTGTTTCTTGTTCTACTAATCATGACAGGATCCAGAGTCAATTCATGGGCTTTGTCGATCGCGGGAGACGTGCCACCACCTTTGCAAATACCACAACCGTCACGAGAGGTGCACAAACATCCAAATGCACATGATCAGGTTAATGTATCTATACCACCATTTAATGGCCGTTTTAAACCTGCTTTATATATTGAATGGGAGTTCGACATAAAAAATATATTTGCTTCCCATAATTTCGATGAACATAAAAAGGTTAAGGTTGCGGTTGGTTCTTTCACTGGTTATGCTTTGGTTTGGTGGAGTGAATATTTTCGGTTACACCCTGATTATATACCTACTACTTGGGATGATTTGAAACTTGCCATGCGACATACGTTCGTCCCTGCTTATTATACTCGTGACATGATTAAGAAGTTGCAACACTTAAAACAAGGTAGTGAAACTGTAACAAAATATTATGATGATTTACAAACTACCTTGTTGCATTCCTCTTTAGAAGAAAGTGAAGATGATTTTATGGATAGATTTTGGGGAGGATTAAACCGTGATATTCAAGAGATACTAATTCATGAAGAGTGTTATCCTATGGACCATTTGTTTCATCTTGCTTGCAAAGCTGAACAGGAAATAAAACGACGTGTTGGCCACGAGGAGAACAAGCGCACGGTGCACATTCCAAGAGTTGATATGATTGTTCCTTCAACTACTAGGCATACTATGACAACCACATCCGTTGTTGTCAGGACTACATCACCTCCACCATGTGACACATCGCCACCGAGAGTGGCTACATCATCTGAGTTGATCATAAGAGGTAATGACAAAGGTACTGATCTTCCATCTCTACATGAGAATGATGAATGCCTTGTCAATTTGAATGCACCATCTGATGAGCTACCCACTACTTTGATCACACCACCTATTTTAGAGGACTACGTTGATAATTTGACTTTGCCATGTGATCAAACAACTGAAATACCAACAATTTTGAGTGCACCCATTGAATTAACTATTGATGCAAAAGAACCAATGTTTAATCATTTTGATATGACCTCTAATCTTGGTGATGATTCTGTGTTGAATGACTTGTTGCATGTTTGCTTATTTAAGCATGTTGTAGCATGTAAATTTGATGCAAGTAAGGTTTATTCACCAATGTTGGGATGGTTTAATGATGAACATTGTCAATCTTTTGAAATGAATAAGAGCTTCACTTATATGTGCAAACTGAGTTGCAATATTTTCATGCCTTCTACTTCTTGTGCTAATTTTTTGGCTTTAGATTTTATGAACTATGCAAGTTACTCATCTATTCATGTGTCATATATGCAAAAATCAAGGGAAGTAAAAATGGATGACATATACATATACAACATGTACACCTTGTCTCTTTTGTTAGCCACATTTCAGATTAAGCAACGCCGAGGATGGCTTTATTTTCAAGAAGGGGAGGATGATGAGGATATGACTACCTTGGATATGACCAAAAATATTGCATATATGCATATTTGTCAGGTGATTTCTAGTGCAAACTATTCAATAATCTATTTATGTTATCCAGAACAAAATACTTCACACACTTTTGTGTTTTGTCTAATTGCAGGTGTATGGGACATTTGTACAATCCACATATGAAGATAAGGAAGAAAGAGATGTTTATTTGCTGTCCAAAAAGTTCTCTCACGTCACTTTTGGCCCAAGAGAAGATAGAGTCCAAGTCTCTCACGTTCTGGATTCAGATTCGGACTGCACAGACATACCTGACTCAAAATGCACACAAGTTTTTCATACGGACTCCGAATTGGGTGATTCTTTTTTTGTTGGAAACTAGATTTCGTGCACTTTCCAACCCAATTGGAATCACCTTCAAATTCGTCCGGAGCGTTGAGTTGCGGACGAAAGAATCTGATGCTGCAACAGAATCCGAGTCAAACTACAAGTCCAAAGGTGTTACATCACCTCCACTTGGGCCCATTGGCCTTGTACGACCTAGATTTAGTTTTAGGCTGCCTTGGGACGTCCTCCCACCTCCTTGGCCGCCACCCCTTGCTCCTATATAAGTAGATCCATCTAGTAGCTTTTCCTTGGGATTTGTTTAGTTAAAAGTTAGCCACTGCAACTTCGTGTACTTTGTTTGTGTCCAACGACCAGACCAAGACCGCTTACGGATCCCCACCATTATCAATACCTCATATATATTTGCAATATTCAGATTGCTTTATCATATTCTTGCTCGTTCTTCGATTGCTTGCAGGAATAGACCTTCGTGGTCAGGCTGACCGTGCTTCCGGCATCGTCAGTAACCTCAGGAGATTGGTTTAGCGATTGCTAAGGCGCAATGTCGTGCACGTTTGTAGTCGGATCGTCAAAGTCGTCTCCACCAAATCGATACTTATCATCTCATTGAAAGATCGGGCACCCTCGCCTCTATCAGAAAGTATTGGGAACTCTCTAAGTCATTTTCATTGGTGGGATGGATACACCTCCCAAAATGTTTTTATCTCAAATTTTTTCGCTTTGAGTTGTGGCACCTCTACAAATCCCTACTTCCCTCTGCGAAGGGCCTATCTTTACTTCATGCAATTTTTATTTTGAGCCTCCATGTTCGCTTATAAAAGAACCAACTAGGAGGCAATATGATCATGATTAAGTATTGGGTGTAGTTAATATTCGAGTGTGTTTCATGAATGGATCAATGTTTGAGCATGATGGGCTAGGGATAACTTATTTTAGCGTTGATATTTTGAAAGACATGGTTGCTTGTTGATATGCTTGAGTATCTAAATTATTATGTTAAAACTAGACTATTGCTTTGAATCACATAAAAGTCCAAATGTCCATGCTATAAAGAAAAGAATATGATATGACATGATGAACAACACTCCACATCAAACATTCTGTTTTTATCACTTACCTACTCGAGGACGAGTAGGAGTTAAGCTTGGGGATGCTGATACGTATCCAATGTATCTATAATTTTTTATTGTTCCATGCTGTTATATTATCAATCTTGGATGTTTTATAATCATTTTATTGTCATTTTATATTATGTTTTGGTACCAACTTATTGACATAGTGCCAACTATTAGTTGCTGTTTTTCCATGTTTTTTACATCGCAGAAAATCAATATCAAACGGAGTCCAAATGCCACAATACTTTACGGAGATTTTTTTATGGACCAGATGGAAGATATTGGGCCCTGGTTGCACCTGGGGGGAGTCCCGAGGAGGGGACAACCCACCAGGGCTGTAACATCCCAAATTTTCAATTTGGAATGTTATACATAGGTCATTCGTGCATATCATACTTTATTGCATTTCGTTTTGCGATCCTCGAAATCCTAAGCAACTCAAGGACCTCGGAGAGAGTTGGGGATTTTCCTAGTTCTCATATTTGAACTTTTCTCTAATATTGAAACAAGGATCACTTTGGTTTTAATTATTTTTCTCTCTGAAAATATTTCATGTTAAATTTATATGAGAGGAGATAATATGATTTCTCCAAAATAAATGAAATGTTGGAGGAAAACTATTAAAATCAATTTATATTTTTTATTTGGGGTTTTATCGCTATTTTATTAGAATTAGGAAAAATATGCGTTTTTCAAAACATGCATTAGAGGCTCAAGTAAATGTTCACTTTGTCCGCAATGCTTTTAGGGGATGGGGAAAATTTATTTTGGGGTTTTTGGAGTCCGTTTAGTATTTCTTTTCTTCGTTTTTCTGCGTGTCGGAATATTTCAAAAAAAAAGTTACCGCCTTACCGGGCCGTGTCCGACCTGGACTTCGACTCGACCGGCCTTATAAGATGCCCCCGCGACCCCCCTACTGCCCGTCCTGCCGCCGCAGCCCACCTACGCCACAAACCCTAGCCGCTAGCCCCGCCCGCCACGAGCCGCCGCCTCCCGTCGCCGTCGCTGCCGCTTGCCTCCGTCGCCCCACCGCCACCCGCCGCCGCCGGAGTCGCTCGCCGCCGCCAGAGTAGCCGTTGTTATCGTCATGAACGCCGGGGTAGCCGCCGGTTTTTCTAAAAAACCGATCGTTTTTATTTCGAAAATCAAATTCGTTTTTTAGATTAGATCGATTCGGTTTTTCCGTCAGTTTATTTATTTTGCGGACGTTCGTCCGTATGTTCATTTTAACGAACGCCGTTCATCCGTTAGTCACGGACAGTGAACGTTCGTTCGTTAGCCTGTTAGCTAGTTTTTTCTTTTTCCAGGGTTTTTTCGCGATTATTTCCGATCGCGATTTCTGCCCTGATTTTCGTTTGAGTTTATCTTTTCGCTCATTTATCGGAATCAGGCGATTCAAGGGCCTAAGTCTTTGTCTCGAAGCCCTCTTTCTGTTTAACCAACTTGAACAAGATTTTGATACTGTAAAATTTGAATTTAGTCCAGATTAGTAAATGGATCTTGTTTCTTTCGTAGTTTGAGTTTCGTTGCTCCGTTTGATTTGATTCTTTCTGCAAACCGGAGTTCTTCAGTTGAACTTTCTGGTTAGATCTTCTTATTTGAGATTTAACCGTGCATCTTTGCTTGATTGCTTATGATAGAGGCAAAGGTGTCCCGTCTTTCGATGAGATGATGGATATCGCTTTGGTGGCAGTCGACTTTGACGATCCGACTACGAACGTGCGAGGACGTCGCGCCTTAGCAATCGCTAAACCAACTCCGAGAGGTTATTGACCACGCCGGAGCACGATCAACCTGACCACGAGGGTCTGTTTCCTGTGAGCAAACAAAGAACAAGCAAGAAACTGAGATTGCAATCTGGATATTGCGAATATAAGATGAAAGCTTTATTGATCAAGGTGGGGTTCTGTGACGCCTTTGTCTGGTCGTTGAACACAAACGAAGTACGCGAAGTTGTAGCTATGGCGAACTTTTAATCTAAACAAAACCCAAAGTCTAAACGGTGCCCTAAGGGCTGTATATATTGAGGAAGAGAGGGGGAATTTCGTGGCCCTTGGTGGAGGGGTCCGAAATCAACCCTATCTCTTGTTTCCCCACACATACGGACTCGAAAAATAGCCTATACTTATGTATTTCGAAATTACATGGGCCTGGCCCAATAAAAAGGTGACGCAGCACCTATAATAGCCTCGGGACGAAATTTATGAAGTGGCATCTTGTATATTTCGTCCAAGGCTTCATGCACCCATTATGGTGGCTTCAAAGTCCTGAAATCATCACTTGTAACTCCGTTCTTGTTCCCCTTGCGCATGGCATCATCTCCATGCTTGCTCTTGCTCCAATGTCCATCCTTCTCCAAGCTAGGCCCTTCATTTGTAAGCAAAACAAATGTATCAAATTTAGGCAGCATCATATTCTCATGAACATTAGAATCATTACCAAGAAACGAAAGTACCTGATAATTTAATTGGCGTGCGCGAGCTCTAGTAATTGGTCCAGTATATGTAGCAGTAGGGGCTGTGGGTGTAACAATGGTATTGATGTCCTCATCATCCTCCCCTTCTTGAAATGAAGTCGTCCTCGACGGAAGCTCATCTTCCTCACCCAAATAAGGCTTCAAATCTGCAAAGTTAAAAGTGGGACTAACCCCAAAATCTGCAGGCAACTCAAGTTTATATGCATTATCATTTACTTTCTCCAACACCTTAAAGGGACCAGCAGCACGTGGCATTAGCTTTGATTTGCGCAAATCAGGAAATCTATCCTTACGCAAGTGTAACCAAACAAGATCTCCAGGTGCAAACACAACATGTTTTCTACCCTTATCTCCAGCAAGTTTATATTTAGCATTCATACGCTCAATGTTTTCCTTAGTTAACTCATGCATTTTTAAAATCAATTCAGCACTTTCTTTAGCATCAAAATTAACCTTCTCCGAAGATGGAAGAGGCAACAAATCAATAGGTGCACGAGGTAGGAAACCATACACAACTTCAAAAGGGCACATCTTAGTAGTAGAATGCAATGAACGATTATAAGCAAATTCAATATGAGGCAAGCATTCCTCCCACATTTTCTTATTATTCTTCAAAACAGCCCTAAGCATAGTAGACAATGTTCTATTGACTACTTCAGTTTGTCCATCAGTTTGGGGGTGACAAGTAGTACTAAAAAGCAGTTTAGTCCCCAACTTAGCCCATAAACATCTCCAAAAGTGGCTAAGAAATTTAGTATAACGATCTGAAACAATAGTATTTGGCACACCATGCAAGCGAATAATTTCACGAAAGAACAAATCAGCAACATTAACAGCGTCATCGCTTTTATGACATGGTATAAAGTGTGCCATTTTCGAGAATCTATCCACGACAACAAATATGCTATCCCTCCCCTTCTTTGTTCGAGGTAAACCTAAAACAAAGTCCATAGATATATCCTCCCAAGGAATACTAGGTACAGGCAAAGGCATATATAAACCATGAGGATTGAGTCGTGACTTAGCTTTTTGACATGTAGTGCATCGAGCAATAAAATGCTCAACATCCCGTCTCATCTTTGGCCAAAAGAAATGTGTAGCAAGTATGTCCTCCGTCTTCTTCACGCCAAAGTATCCCATTAATCCTCCTCCATGCGCCTCCTGCAACAACAAAAGACGAACGGAGCTAGCTGGAATGCATAGCTTGTTAGCACGAAACACAAATCCATCGTTAACGACGAACTTGTTCCACATTCTTCCTTCTTTACAATTCTGCATTACATCTTTAAAATCAGCATCATGCACATATTGATCTTTGATGGTCTCCAAACCAAATATTTTGAAGTCAAGTTGTGAAAGCATAGTATAGCGGTGAGACAATGCATCAGCAATAACATTTTCTTTTCCCTTCTTGTGTTTAATGACATAAGGAAAAGTCTCAATGAATTCAACCCATTTAGCATGTCTACGATTCAGTTTAGCTTGACTTTTAATATGTTTCAAAGATTCATGATCAGAATGTATAACAAATTCTTTGGGCCATAATAATGTTGCCATGTTTCTAAAGTCCGAACAAGAGCATATAATTCTTTATCATAAGTAGAATAATTCGGACTAGGCCCACTCAAATTTTCAGAAAAGTATGCAACAGGTTTGCCATCTTGTAATAACACACCGCCTAATCCAATTCCACTAGCATCACACTCAAGCTCAAAAGTCTTATTAAAATCAGGAAGTTGGAGTAAAGGAGCATGTGTCAACTTATCTTTCAATACCGAGAAGGCTTCTTCCTGTGCGGTACCCCAAAGAAAAGGCACATCTTTCTTTGTAAGCTCATTGAGAGGTGCAGCAATGGTGCTGAAATCTCTCACAAAACGCCTATAGAATCCAGCGAGGCCAAGAAAACTCCTCACTAGTGTGACCGTTTTGGGTTGCGGCCAACTCTCAATAGCTTCAATCTTGGCTTTATCAACTTCAATTCCCTGTGGAGTAACAACATAGCCAAGAAAAGATACTCGGTCGGTGCAAAAGGTGCACTTCCCAAGGTTACCAAACAAACGTGCAACACGTAGAGCAATAAAAACATCACGTAAATGTTCCAAATGTTCTTCCAAAGATCTGCTATAAATCAATATGTCATCAAAGTAAACTACCACAAATCGTCCAATGAAAGCACATAAAACTTCGTTCATTAATCTCATGAAAGTACTAGGTGCATTAGTTAACCCAAAAGGCATGACTAACCACTCATATAATCCAAACTTAGTTTTGAATGCTGTTTTCCATTCATCTCCCAATTTCATACGAATTTGATGGTATCCACTACGCAAATCAACTTTGGAGAATATTGTAGAGCCACTCAATTCATCAAGCATATCATCTAGCCTAGGAATAGGATGACGATAACGAATAGTAATATTATTAATGCCTCTACAATCAACACACATACATGATGTACCATCCTTTTTCGGCACTAGAATAATAGGAACAGCACAAGGACTAAGGGATTCGCGTATATAACCTTTGTCGAGAAGCTCTTGTACTTGACGCATAATCTCCTTCGTCTCCTCTGGATTGGTACGGTATGGTGCACGGTTTGGCAGTGAAGCACCAAGAATTAAGTCAATCTGATGCTCAATCCCTCGAATAGGCGGTAATCCCGGTGGCACGTCTTGTGGGAAGACGTCAGCGTACTCCTGCAAAATGTTAGTGACAGCAGGAGGCAAAGAGGAAGGCACGTCCTCGAATGAAAATAATGCCACTTTGCACACAAAAGCATAGCAAACAGATTTGCTGAAATCTAGCTCATCAATATCAGATTTGGTGGCAAATAAACATGCACTTTTCAATTTAATTTCAGAAGCAACACTAGATGGTTTATTATTAGGCTTCATTTGTTGCTCAAATTCTTTTGCCACAATCTGATTTTCACTCTTATTCGTCTCCTGTTTTGCTTTATTCGCTCTATTAATATCATCTTTCAAAATGGAATCAGGAGTCATAGGAAGCAAAGTAATATTTTTATCCTTATGAACAAGAGTATAGTGATTGTTTCTACCATGGTGTACAGAATTTTTATCAAATTGTCATGGTCTACCAAGTAATAAGGAACATGCTTGCATAGGTACCACATCACAATCAACATAATCAGCATATGTAGTGATACTAAAATGCACACGAACAGTACGTGTTACCTTAACCTTGCCGCTGTTGTTGAACCATTGGATGTAGTAAGGATGTGGATGTGGTCTTGTGGTGAGAGAAAGCTTCTCCACCATCTCCATGCTAGCCAAGTTGTTGCAGCTCCCTCCGTCTATGATGACGCGCACAGAACGTTCCTTCACAACTCCCTTGGTATGGAACAAATTGTGCCTCTGATTTTGCTCAGCTTGTGTGATCTGCACACTCAAAACACGTTGAGCAACTAAACATTCATACCTGTCAGCGTCTTCAGGAGCCATGTATTGCGTCTCATGATCAGAATCATCTCCACCATGTTCTTCACGTGTAATAAGAGCCAAAGTCTCCTCATCATAGTCACTAGCAGACTCATATCCACCATCCACGGTAGCAATCATCACACGCGGAGATTTGCATTCTCTCGCATAATGACCTCCTCCCTTACAACGACGACAAATAATATCACTTGTGTGCCCTGTTGATGCCATGGAAGAAGAAGAACGCTGTGCAGGCCCCGCAGGTGCGCTCTTGGCAGATAATGGTGGTTGTGCCTGTTTTCTTGTATCACGGCTGGAGGTGGCACCGGATGGAGGTGCTGGTGCAGTTGAAGTAGAAGATGCACGTGGTGTCCATGATGAAGGTCGGCCTGCAGAAAAGTTAGTTCGCCCCAATGCTTGTCGATCCTGCACTTCACGTTCAGCTTTACAAGCAAGATGGAATAAACGAGTGATATTAGTATACTCCTTATAGTCTAGAATGGTCTGAATCTCTCTATTTAATCCACCAAGAAAACGTGCAAGCATAGCTTCATTCTCCTCAACAATACCACATCTAATCATGCCAGTTTGTAATTCCTCATAATATTCTTCTACAGAATTTTTTCCTTGTCTTAAACGCTGCAATTTTTGAAGCAATTCACGTTGATAATATGGTGGAACCCAACGCGTACGCATAGCAGTTTTCAAAGCAGCCCAAGTAGTTGGAATAGGATATAATCTACAATGTTCAGACCACCATACACATGCAAAACTAGTGAAAGCACAAACAGCAGCAGCAACTCGTCTCTCCTCAGGATATTGTAAACATGTAAATCGTTGTTCAGTTTCTAACTCCCAAGTAAGATATATATCAGGAACATATCTACCCTCAAATGGTGGAATATTCAATTTCAGTTTAGGAATATGGACATCATCTCGTACCTGAGGTGGTGGTGCAGGCCTACCATTACGAATATATACCTAAGGTCGACCTGCTGGTGGTGGTGCTGGTGGCTGCTCGTAGATCTGATTTTGATCAACCTCATCCTCATAATCGCCCGCATACTCATCATCCTTAGGTGCAGCGGGTGGTGGTGGTGGAAGACGCGCGAGCAATTCATTAAATCTGTTATCGAGCTTTGTTTCGAACGTCTTCTCAAGGCCAGTGATCTTCTCCATGGCCTCTTCAAAATTGTTCAGCACATCTTGCACCTGTTCAGTCATCATTTGCTGAAACTTATCATGAAGCTCCTTGTTCGATAAATTCTCCCAGTCAATCTCGTCGGCTTGTGATCCTGGCATGGTTAGCAGCAATAGAAACACACAAGAATATGATCCTACAGACTACGAACAAGTGGTGGTGGTGGGTGTCACAAATCCGTCAAGCAAAACTCAAATTCTTACCAGTTCTTACCCAGCAACAGGCGGTGATCGGCAACCGTTGTAGTCAAAACTCTCAAAGCTTGGATAGAGCGATTACCAGGGAGAGTCAAACGCACGACGTAGATGTATGTGGAGCTGGGAAGGCTTATAATATGGTAGCAAAAAGGGTCAGCAATAATCAATTCAGAGATGCAAAGTTGAATAAACGCTCAACGACGGTACTGTGCTGGTCCTAGGCTAGACTGTGCTAGAGACGCGAGCCTAGAACACCAACAAAATCACGGTGCGGCACGTAAACAAGGGAAGAGCACACTCTAAATTTTTCTTTCTCTTTTTTTGCACTTTTTTTCCTCTTTTTTTTTTGCTCCGCAATAATTTTTTTTCGAAAAGGTCTACAAATGGTCTAAAAACTGCCTAGCCAGAATTTTCCAGACTTCTCTGTCACGACTCGGAGTATCGCTTGATCTGGAAATCGAGAACAATGCAACAATTACTGGACTCAGACTAGGACTGGTGGCGGAGATGAATCTGGTGGAACTCGGACTGGTGGCGGAGATGAATCTGGTGGAACATGGACAGGTGGCGGATATATGTTGCAGGTGAACTCGGATTGGCGTGATGGCGGCGGATATGTGGTGGCGTATATGGATTCGGATTGGCGGTGAATATGTGGTGGTGGTATATGGCAACAGCGACGATGATGATGCGGTGGTGATATATGGCAGCGGCGACGTGACAACCTGTGAACAGAACTCGAAACTCTAAAAGACTAGACGCTAAGACCAGCAACTGGACACGACGATGCAACCGCAAATTCAACAAAGCAAATACAGAAAAGATTATGCAAGGCTCAGATTGGTTCGGATGGGATGAACTAACCCTAATTTTTTTTGGCTTTTTCGTGGACTATAGGTATGAAGAACAGACTCGATCTAAACTACGAAAAACTGTAAAATCTCACCGAGCAACCTAGAAATCTGATACCACTTGATAGAGGCAAAGGTGTCCCGTCTTTCGATGAGATGATGGATATCGCTTTGGTGGCAGTCGACTTTGACGATCCGACTACGAACGTGCGAGGACGTCGCGCCTTAGCAATCGCTAAACCAACTCCGAGAGGTTATTGACCACGCCGGAGCACGATCAACCTGACCACGAGGGTCTGTTTCCTGCGAGCAAACGAAGAACAAGCAAGAAACTGAGATTGCAATCTGGATATTGCGAATATAAGATGAAAGCTTTATTGATCAAGGTGGGGTTCTGTGACGCCTTTGTCTGGTCGTTGAACACAAACGAAGTACGCGAAGTTGCAGCTATGGTGAACTTTTAATCTAAACAAAACCCAAAGTCTAAACGGTGCCCTAAGGGCTGTATATATGGAGGAAGAGAGGGGGAATTTCGTGGCCCTTGGTGGAGGGGTCCGAAATCAACCCTATCTCTTGTTTCCCCACACATACGGACTCGAAAAATAGCCTATACTTATGTATTTCGAAATTACATGGGCCTGGCCCAATAAAAAGGTGACGCAGCACCTATAATAGCCTCGGGACGAAATTTATGAAGTGGCATCTTGTATATTTCGTCCAAGGCTTCATGCACCCATTATGGTGGCTTCAAAGTCCTGAAATCATCACTTGTAACTCCGTTCTTGTTCCCCTTGTGCATGGCATCATCTCCATGCTTGCTCTTGCTCCAATGTCCATCCTTCTCCAAGCTAGGCCCTTCATTTGTAAGCAAAACAAATGTATCAAATTTAGGCAGCATCATATTCTCATGAACATTAGAATCATTACCAAGAAACGAAAGTACCTGATAATTTAATTGGCGTGCGCGAGCTCTAGTAATTGGTCCAGTATATGTAGCAGTAGGGGCTGTGGGTGTAACAATGGTATTGATGTCCTCATCAGCTTATGTATGCTATTGTTTGTTTGTGACAGAACACATAGAGTGCGAAGCGTGCTACTACGAGTCTCTAGGTTTTGCGGATCATCAGCAAGGCAAGTAACACTTTGATCATACCCCTCTATCACCCAGTTTTTATGCATAGGTCCAATCCTCAAACATTGCATGTTTAGGAAGTTTTTAACTTGTGGGTTTGGGAAGTAGTTGCTGAGGTAGAACCTATTACCTATTTTGTTATCAAACCCCTGGGAGTTACTTCTACGTTATGCTTATATTGCCATGCTATGCTCGTAGACATGGATTGGGTTTGAGTGTATCCATGACAGATGTGAGTTGTTAATTAATTGTTCAACTTAAGGTGGCAACTTTAATACACATCTGTGTGGATTGCTTGTGGGCACCTAGAGAATCCACTGTTGTCCTAGGATATCCCGGAGTACCCATGTGATCATCCTACGGTCTGCCACCCAGGCTCAAAGGGATCATAAGATTATTCATGCTAGAAACTTCCGTGTGCAGCCACAAGCTATTATGGGCTCTATCATAGTTGAGTATGTTGCATGACCTCTTTCAGTGGTGGGCTAGCAGATGTAGGGGAAAGTAGGTGTAACTATCCACCCAGAGTAAAGAGTTAGTGTTTCTGAAAGACTGTGTCTCGGTCATCTGTTTCTCAAACACCATGTAGTGCGAGAAATCCAACGGAGGAGATCGAGTGTTGTGGCGAAAAGTGCACAAACCTATGCAAAGTGTACAAACTAATCATGGTTAGCCGTGTCCCCGGTTATGGACATCTTGAGTATCTGGTTCTTGGATTACCATATGGATCTCATCACTCTAAATTAATTTGTTGGGTTGATAATTACTTTTAATTGGGATTGAGTTGGAGGAACCTTCTCAATGATGTTTCAACTACCATGATAGTTAAATAAAATATATTCCTTCGTTGTAGGGAAAAATTGGCTTTTTGCAAAACATATTAACCATAGAGCCTCCACCAGCCATATATGCATGTAGTGATAGCATTTATTTGTTCATTACTCTACTGTGTTACATTGCCAGCATATTCCATGTGCTGACCCGTTTTTGGGCTGCAACATATCATGTTGCAGACTTTTCAGACGAGGAGTAAGGTTCGCTAGGCCGTTGTCATGCACTGCGCTATGTCGTTGGAGTTGATGGACTCACTTTATCTTCCAAGCCTTCCGTTGTTATCGTATTAGATGGCCTTAAGCCATATTTATTGTAATAAGTTCTCTCTTGAGACATTCGATGTAATAAGTGTGTGATTGCTACTTTGTTATAAATCCTTCGAGTACTGTGTGTGTCAGCATTACCGATCCAGGGATGACACTGAAGTGCAGAGACTTGACCATTTGAGGTCAGGTCGCTTCAAGATGCTATCAGAGCACACGCTAAATGTAGGACACGACCACTAAGAAAAGCCATAGGCCACTCTTCTCTACTCATTTCTGACTCCTCTCCATTTTCTACTCTTTAGGATAGTGGACTCGAGGAACAAGTTTGCACAACCGGATGAAGACACACCTTTTGGACGACCCTTGAAGGAAGTCACTAGGTACCTGAACATTGGAATACCAAGCTTCACCGGGTCCTATACCGCCACTTTACCAGAAGAGGAGCACTGGATGATTCGAGTTCAAGTTCCAGGAAGGACGTTCACGCCAGTCACTAAACCCATAGAGTTTTCCTTTGATGCACCAACCTGGATCTAGGCAAGAGTATGGCAGCCCACATTGCTATAGGACGCATCGGCGAAGTTTACCATAAGGAGCTTAAGGAAACTATCTACCAGATATGTGGGCGTCGAGATGAGGAATGGGAGATGATCAGCACCAGGAAGGACAGGTCCATTGCAGCATTCATCCAGGAATTACACCATCACATTTGTCGCCAGGAGAACCAGATGTGCACAAGCATGATAGATTTGAAGAAGGCGATGACCAGGATCACAGAGCTAGAAGAGGATCTTAAGTCTACACATGATGGATATGAGGAGGAAATGATGATACTTGTGGAGAGGAATGATGACATGACAAGGAAGCTAGGAGTTTTCATGGGAGACCCTGCGCCAGGATTAGAAAACGATGAACCTAAGGAGATTCGTTCTGAAGACTACATCATCCTCGACGACACCGACTCCGACCCTGATAGTAGTGATGATGACTATGAAGACGAAGCTGGAGCGGATATCATGGAGTCTTCCACCGATCAAAATTTCTAATAGACCACCATACTATTAGTAGTATTCCCCCATGTAAATATTAGTAGTCCGAGCACTGTAACAATAGTTTGATCGATTGTATGCCCTTGCTTGATTGATTGAGTGATATGATATGATTGTGTTTGTCTCATGTGCATATGGGTAGTGCTTTCTCATTAGACCTCATTCTATTCTAATCTCTTCCCGCTAAACCCATCGGATGCCTTCGAGGCGTGACCCCGGTTTTGCTTTCCCACCGGAGCTCACTCAGTTGATCCAGCAGCAGAATGCCTTGATGCAGTTGTTAGTTCAGAACCAAGGCAACAACAACAACAACAACAACAACAACAACAACAACAACAACAACAACAACAACAACAACAACAACAACAACAATAACAACAACAACAACAATAACCCACCACCACCACCTCCAGTTGACAACTTAGCCCATTTTCTGAGGTTGCAGCCGCTGGTGTTTTCCAGTAGTGATGAGGACATCAATACAATTGTTACACCCATAGCCCCTGCTGCTATACATACTGGACCAATTACTAGAGCTCGTGCACACCAACTAAATTACCAGGTACTTTCGTTTCTTGGTAATGATTCTAATGTTCATGAGAATATGATGCTGCCTAAATTGGATACATTTGTTTTGCTTACAAATGAAGGGCCTAGCTTGGAGAAGGATGAACATTGGAGCAAGAACAAGCATGGAGATGATGGCATGCGCAAGGGAAACAAGAACGGAGTTACAAGTGATGATTTCAGGACTTTGAAGCCACCATAATGGGTGCATGAAGCCTTGGACGAAATATACAAGACGCCACTTCATAAATTTCGTCCCGAGGCTATTTTAGGTGCTGCGTCACCTTATTATTGGGCCAGGCCCATGTAATTTCGAAATACATAAGTATAGGCTATTTTTAGAGTCCGTATGTGTGGGAAAACAAGAGATAGGGTTGATTTCGGACCCCTCCACCAAGGGCCACGAAATTCTCCCCCTCTTCCTCCATATATACAGCCCTTAGGGCATCGTTTAGACTTTGGGTTTTGTTTAGATTAAAAGTTCGCCATAGCTGCAACTTCGCGTACTTCGTTTGTGTTCAACGACCAGACAAAGGCGTCACAGAACCCCACCTTGATCAATAAAGCTTTCATCTTATATTCGCAATATCCAGATTGCAATCTTAGTTTCTTGCTTGTTCTTCGTTTGCTCGCAGGAAACAGACCCTCGTGGTCAGGTTGATCGTGCTCCGGCGTGGTCAATAACCTCTCGGAGTTGGTTTAGCGATTGCTAAGGCGCGACGTCCTCGCACGTTCGTAGTCGGATCGTCAAAGTCGACTTCCACCAAAGCGAAATCCACCATCTCATCGAAAGACGGGACACCTTTGCCTCTATCAATTTTGAAGTCAAGTTGTGAAAGCATAGTATAGCGGCGAGACAATGCATCAGCAATAACATTTTCTTTTCCCTTCTTGTGTTTAATGACATAAGGGAAAGTCTCAATGAGTTCAACCCATTTAGCATGTCTACGATTCAGTTTAGCTTGACTTTTAATATGTTTCAAAGATTCATGATCAGAATGTATAACAAATTCTTTGGGCCATAAATAATGTTGCCATGTTTCTAAAGTCCGAACAAGAGCATATAATTCTTTATCATAAGTAGAATAATTCAGACTAGGCCCACTCAATTTTTCAGAAAAGTATGCAACAGGTTTGCCATCTTGTAATAACACACCTCCTAATCCAATTCCACTAGCATCACATTCAAGCTCAAAAGTCTTATTAAAATCAGGAAGTTGGAGTAAAGGAGCATGTGTCAACTTATCTTTCAATACCGTGAAGGCTTCTTCCTGTGCGGTACCCCAAACAAAAGGCACATCCTTCTTTGTAAGCTCGTTGAGAGGTGCAGCAATGGTGCTGAAATCTCTCACAAAACGCCTATAGAATCCAGCGAGGCCAAGAAAACTCCTCACTTGTGTGACCGTTTTGGGCTGCGGCCAACTCTCAATAGCTTCAATCTTGGCTTTGTCAACTTCAATTCCCTGTGGAGTAACAACATAGCCAAGAAAAGATACTCGGTCGGTGCAAAAGGTGCACTTCCCAAGGGTACCAAACAAACGTGCATCACGTAGAGCAATAAAAACAGCACGTAAATGTTCCAAATGTTCTTTCAAAGATCTGCTATAAATCAGTATGTCATCAAAGTAAACTACCACAAATCGTCCAATGAAAGCACGTAAAACTTCGTTCATTAATCTCATGAAAGTACTAGGTGCATTAGTTAACCCAAAAGGCATGACTAACCACTCATATAATCCAAACTTAGTTTTAAATGCTGTTTTCCATTCATCTCCCAATTTCATACGAATTTGATGGTAGCCACTACGCAAATCAACTTTGGAGAATATTGTAGAGCCACTCAATTCATCAAGCATATCATCTAGCCTAGGAATAGGATGACGATAACGAATAGTAATATTATTAATGCCTCTACAATCAACACACATACGTGATGTACCATCCTTTTTCGGCACTAGAATAATAGGAACAGCACAAGGACTAAGGGATTCGCGTATATAACCTTTGTCGAGAAGCTCTTGTACTTGGCGCATAATCTCCTTCGTCTCCTCTGGATTGGTACGGTATGGTGCACGGTTTGGCAGTGAAGCACCGGGAATTAAGTCAATCTGATGCTCAATCCCTCGAATAGACGGTAATCCCGGTGGCACGTCTTGTGGAAAGACGTCAGCGAACTCCTGCAAAATGTTAGTGACAGCAGGAGGCAAAGAGGAAGGCACGTCCTCGAATGAAAATAATGCCTCTTTGCACACAAAAGCATAGCAAACAAATTTGCTGAAATCTAGCTCATCAATATCAGATTTGGTGGCAAATAAACATGCACTTTTCAATTTAATTTCAGAAGCAACACTAGATGGTTTACTATTAGACTTCATTTGTTGCTCAAATTCTTTTGCCACAATCTGATTTTCACTCTTATTCGTCTCCTGTTTTGCTTTATTAGCTCTATTAATATCATCTTTCAAAATGGAATCAGGAGTCATAGGAAGCAAAGTAATATTTTTATCCTTATGAACAAGAGTATAGTGATTGTTTCTACCATGGTGTACAGAATTTTTATCAAATTGCCATGGTCTACCAAGTAATAAGGAACATGCTTGCATAGGTACCACATCACAATCAACATAATCAGCATATGTAGATATACTAAAATGCACACGAACAGTACGTGTTACCTTAACCTTGCCGCTGTTGTTGAACCATTCGATGTAGTAAGGATGTGGATGTGGTCTTGTGGTGAGAGAAAGCTTCTCGACCATCTCCATGCTAGCCAAGTTGTTGCAGCTCCCTCCGTCTATGATGACGCGCACAGAACGTTCCTTCACAACTCCCTTGGTATGGAACAAATTGTGCCTCTGATTTTGCTCAGCTTGTGTGATCTGCACACTCAAAACACGTTGAGCAACTAAACATTCATACCTGTCAGCGTCTTCAGGAGCCATGTATTGCGTCTCATTATCAGAATCATCTCCACCATGTTCTTCACGTGTAATAAGAGCCAAAGTCTCCTCATCATAGTCACTAGCGGACTCATATCCACCATCCGCGGTAGCAATCATCACACGCGGAGATTTGCATTCTCTCGCATAATGACCTCCTCCCTTACAACGACGACAAATAATATCACTTGTGTGCCCTGTTGATGCTATGGAAGAAGAAGAATGCTGTGTAGGCCCCGCAGGTGCGCTCTTGGCAGATAATGGTGGTTGTGCCTGTTTTCTTGTATCACGGCTGGAGGTGGCACCTGATGGAGGTGCTGGTGCAGTTGAAGTAGAAGATGCACGTGGTGTCCATGATGAAGGTCGGCCTGCAGAAAAGTTAGTTCGCCCCAATGCTTGTCGATCCTGCACTTCACGTTCAGCTTTACAAGCAAGATGGAATAAACGAGTGATATTAGTATACTCCTTATAGTCTAGAATGGTCTGAATCTCTCTATTTAATCCACCCAGAAAACGTGCAAGCATAACTTCATTCTCCTCAACAATACCACATCTAATCATGCCAGTTTGTAATTCCTGATAATATTCTTCTACAGAATTTTTCCCTTGTCTTAAACGCTGCAATTTTTGAAGCAATTCACGTTGATAATATGGTGGAACCCAACGCGTACGCATAGCAGTTTTCAAAGCAGCCCAAGTAGTTGGAATAGGATATAATCTACAATGTTCAGACCACCATACACATGCAAAACTAGTGAAAGCACAAACAGCAGCAGTGATAGAGGCAAAGGTGTCCCGTCTTTCGATGAGAAGGTGGATTTCACTTTGGTGGAAGTCGACTTTGACGATCCGACTACGAACGTGCGAGGACGTCGCGCCTTAGCAATCGCTAAACCAACTCCGAGAGGTTATTGACCACACCGGAGCACGATCAACCTGACCACGAGGGTCTGTTTCCTGCGAGCAAACGAAGAACAAGCAAGAAAATAAGATTGCAATCTGGATATTGCGAATATAAGATGAAAGCTTTATTGATCAAGGTGGGGTTCTGTGACGCCTTTGTCTGGTCGTTGAACACAAACGAAGTACGCGAAGTTGCAGCTATGGCGAACTTTTAATCTAAACAAAACCCAAAGTCTAAACGATGCCCTAAGGGCTGTATATATGGAGGAAGAGGGGGGAATTTCGTGGCCCTTGGTGGAGGGGTCCGAAATCAACCCTATCTCTTGTTTCCCCACACATACGGACTCTAAAAATAGCCTATACTTATGTATTTCGAAATTACATGGGCCTGGCCCAATAATAAGGTGACGCAGCACCTAAAATAGCCTCGGGACGAAATTTATGAAGTGGCATCTTGTATATTTCGTTCAAGGCTTCATGCACCCATTATGGTGGCTTCAAAGTCCTGAAATCATCACTTGTAACTCCATTCTTGTTCTTGCTCCAATGTTCATCCTTCTCCAAGCTAGGCCCTTCATTTGTAAGCAAAACAAATGTATCCAATTTAGGCAGCGTCATATTCTCATGAACATTAGAATCATTACCAAGAAACGAAAGTACCTGATAATTTAGTTGGCGTGCACGAGCTCTAGTAATTGGTCCAGTATGTATAGCAGCAGGGGCTGTGGGTGTAACAATTGTATTGATGTCCTCATCAGGAATGCTTGCCTCATATTGAATTTGCTTATAATCGTTCATTGCATTCTACTACTAAGATGTGCCCTTTTGAAGTTGTGTATGGTTTCCTACCTCGTGCACCTATTGATTTGTTGCCTCTTCCATCTTCAGAGAAGGTTAATTTTGATGCTAAACAACGTGCTGAATTGATTTTAAAAATGCATGAGTTAACTAAGGAAAACATTGAGCGCATGAATGCTAAATATAAACTTGCTGGAGATAAGGGTAGAAAACATGTTGTGTTTGCACCTGGAGATCTTGTTTGGTTACATTTGCGTAAGGATAGATTTCCTGATTTGCGCAAATCAAAGTTAATGCCACGTGCTGATGGTCCCTTTAAGGTGTTAGAGAAAATAAATGATAATGCATATAAACTTGAGCTGCCTGCAGATTTTGGGGTTAGTCCCACTTTTAACATTGCAGATTTGAAGCCTTATTTGGGTGAGGAAGATGAACTTCCGTCGAGGACGACTTCATTTCAAGAAGGGGAGGATGATGAGGACATCAATACAATTGTTACACCCACAGCCCCTGCTGCTATACATACTGGACCAATTACTAGAGCTCGTGCACGCCAACTAAATTACCAGGTACTTTCGTTTCTTGGTAATGATTCTATTGTTCATGAGAATATGATGCTGCCTAAATTGGATGCATTTGTTTTGCTTACAAATGAAGGGCCTAGCTTGGAGAAGGATGAACATTGGAGCAAGAACAAGCATGGAGATGATGGCATGCGCAAGGGAAACAAGAACGGAGTTACAAGTGATGATTTCAGGACTTTGAAGCCACCATAATGGGTGCATGAAGCCTTGGACGAAATATACAAGACGCCACTTCATAAATTTCGTCCCGAGGCTATTTTAGGTGCTGCGTCACCTTATTATTGGGCCAGGCCCATGTAATTTCGAAATACATAAGTATATGCTATTTTTAGAGTCCGTATGTGTGGGGAAACAAGAGATAGGGTTGATTTCGGACCCCTCCACCAAGGGCCACGAAATTCCCCCCCTCTTCCTCCATATATACAGCCCTTAGGGCATCGTTTAGACTTTGGGTTTTGTTTAGATTAAAAGTTCGCCATAGCTGCAACTTCGCGTACTTCGTTTGTGTTCAACGACCAGACAAAGGCGTCACAGAACCCCACCTTGATCAATAAAGCTTTCATCTTATATTCGCAATATCCAGATTGCAATCTCAGTTTCTTGCTTGTTCTTCGTTTGCTCGCAGGTAACAGACCCTCGTGGTCAGGTTGATCGTGCTCCGGCGTGGTCAATAACCTCTCGGAGTTGGTTTAGCGATTGCTAAGGCGCGACGTCCTCGCACGTTCGTAGTCGGATCGTCAAAGTCGACTTCCACCAAAGCGATATCCATCATCTCATCGAAAGACGGGACACCTTTGCCTCTATCATGCTTGCACGTTTTCTGGGTGGATTAAATAGAGAGATTCAGACCATTCTAGACTATAAGGAGTATACTAATATCACTCGTTTATTCCATCTTGCTTGTAAAGCTGAACGTGAAGTGCAGGATCGACAAGCATTGGGGCGAACTAACTTTTCTGCAGGCCGACCTTCATCATGGACACCACGTGCATCTTCTACTTCAACTGCACCAGCACCTCCATCAGGTGCCACCTCCAGCCATGATACAAGAAAACAGGCACAACCACCATTATCTGCCAAGAGCGCACCTGCGGGGCCTACACAGCGTTCTTCTTCTTCCATAGCATCAACAGGGCACACAAGTGATATTATTTGTCGTCGTTGTAAGGGAGGAGGTCATTATGCGAGAGAATGCAAATCTCCGCGTGTGATGATTGCTACCGCGGATGGTGGATATGAGTCCGCTAGTGACTATGATGAGGAGACTTTGGCTCTTATTACACGTGAAGAACATGGTGGAGATGATTCTGATAATGAGACGCAATACATGGCTCCTGAAGACGCTGACAGGTATGAATGTTTAGTTGCTCAACGTGTTTTGAGTGTGCAGATCACACAAGCTGAGCAAAATCAGAGGCACAATTTGTTCCATACCAAGGGAGTTGTGAAGGAACGTTCTGTGCGCGTCATCATAGACGGAGGGAGCTGCAACAACTTGGCTAGCATGGAGATGGTCGAGAAGCTTTCTCTCACCACAAGACCACATCCACATCCTTACTACATCGAATGGTTCAACAACAGCGGCAAGGTTAAGGTAACACGTACTGTTCGTGTGCATTTTAGTATATCTACATATGCTGATTATGTTGATTGTGATGTGGTACCTATGCAAGCATGTTCCTTATTACTTGGTAGACCATGGCAATTTGATAAAAATTCTGTACACCATGGTAGAAACAATCACTATACTCTTGTTCATAAGGATAAAAATATTACTTTGCTTCCTATGACTCCTGATTCCATTTTGAAAGATGATATTAATAGAGCTAATAAAGCAAAACAGGAGACGAATAAGAGTGAAAATCAGATTGTGGCAAAAGAATTTGAGCAACAAATGAAGTCTAATAGTAAACCATCTAGTGTTGCTTCTGAAATTAAATTGAAAAGTGCATGTTTATTTGCCACCAAATCTGATATTGATGAGCTAGATTTCAGCAAATTTGTTTGCTATGCTTTTGTGTGCAAAGAGGCATTATTTTCATTCGAGGACGTGCCTTCCTCTTTGCCTCCTGCTGTCACTAACATTTTGCAGGAGTTCGCTGACGTCTTTCCACAAGACGTGCCACCGGGATTACCGTCTATTCGAGGGATTGAGCATCAGATTGACTTAATTCCCGGTGCTTCACTGCCAAACCGTGCACCATACCGTACCAATCCAGAGGAGACGAAGGAGATTATGCGCCAAGTACAAGAGCTTCTCGACAAAGGTTATATACGCGAATCCCTTAGTCCTTGTGCTGTTCCTATTATTCTAGTGCCGAAAAAGGATGGTACATCACGTATGTGTGTTGATTGTAGAGGCATTAATAATATTACTATTCGTTATCGTCATCCTATTCCTAGGCTAGATGATATGCTTGATGAATTGAGTGGCTCTACAATATTCTCCAAAGTTGATTTGCGTAGTGGCTACCATCAAATTCGTATGAAATTGGGAGATGAATGGAAAACAGCATTTAAAACTAAGTTTGGATTATATGAGTGGTTAGTCATGCCTTTTGGGTTAACTAATGCACCTAGTACTTTCATGAGATTAATGAACGAAGTTTTACGTGCTTTCATTGGACGATTTGTGGTAGTTTACTTTGATGACATACTGATTTATAGCAGATCTTTGAAAGAACATTTGGAACATTTACGTGCTGTTTTTATTGCTCTACGTGATGCACGTTTGTTTGGTACCCTTGGGAAGTGCACCTTTTGCACCGACCGAGTATCTTTTCTTGGCTATGTTGTTACTCCACAGGGAATTGAAGTTGACAAAGCCAAGATTGAAGCTATTGAGAGTTGGCCGCAGCCCAAAACGGTCACACAAGTGAGGAGTTTTCTTGGCCTCGCTGGATTCTATAGGCGTTTTGTGAGAGATTTCAGCACCATTGCTGCACCTCTCAACGAGCTTACAAAGAAGGATGTGCCTTTTGTTTGGGGTACCGCACAGGAAGAAGCCTTCACGGTATTGAAAGATAAGTTGACACATGCTCCTTTACTCCAACTTCCTGATTTTAATAAGACTTTTGAGCTTGAATGTGATGCTAGTGGAATTGGATTAGGAGGTGTGTTATTACAAGATGGCAAACCTGTTGCATACTTTTCTGAAAAATTGAGTGGGCCTAGTCTGAATTATTCTACTTATGATAAAGAATTATATGCTCTTGTTCGGACTTTAGAAACATGGCAACATTATTTATAGCCCAAAGAATTTGTTATACATTCTGATCATGAATCTTTGAAACATATTAAAAGTCAAGCTAAACTGAATCGTAGACATGCTAAATGGGTTGAATTCATTGAGACTTTCCCTTATGTCATTAAACACAAGAAGGGAAAAGAAAATGTTATTGCTGATGCATTGTCTCGTCGCTATACTATGCTTTCACAACTTGACTTCAAAATATTTGGTTTGGAGACCATCAAAGATCAATATGTGCATGATGCTGATTTTAAAGATGTAATGCAGAATTGTAAAGAAGGAAGAATGTGGAACAAGTTTGTCGTTAATGATGGATTTGTGTTTCGTGCTAACAAGCTATGCATTCCAGCTAGCTCCGTTCGTCTTTTGTTGTTGCAGGAGGCGCATGGAGGAGGATTAATGGGACACTTTGGTGTGAAGAAGACGGAGGACGTACTTGCTACACATTTCTTTTGGCCAAAGATGAGACGGGATGTTGAGCGTTTTATTGCTCGCTGCACTACATGTCAAAAAGCTAAGTCACGGCTCAATCCTCATGGTTTATATATGCCTTTGCCTGTACCTACTGTTCCTTGGGAGGATATATCTATGGACTTTGTTTTAGGTTTACCTCGAACAAAGAAGGGGAGGGATAGCATATTTGTTGTCGTGGATAGATTCTCGAAAATGGCACACTTTATACCATGTCATAAAAGTGATGATGTTGTTAATGTTGCTGATTTGTTCTTTCGTGAAATTATTCGCTTGCATGGTGTGCCAAATACTATTGTTTCAGATCGTGATACTAAATTTCTTAGCCACTTTTGGAGCTGTTTATGGGCTAAGTTGGGGACTAAACTGCTTTTTAGTACTACTTGTCACCCCCAAACTGATGGACAAACTGAAGTAGTCAATAGAACATTGTCTACTATGCTTAGGGCTGTTTTGAAGAATAATAAGAAAATGTGGGAGGAATGCTTGCCTCATATTGAATTTGCTTATAATCGTTCATTGCATTCTACTACTAAGATGTGCCCTTTTGAAGTTGTGTATGGTTTCCTACCTCGTGCACCTATTGATTTGTTGCCTCTTCCATCTTCGGAGAAGGTTAATTTTGATGCTAAACAACATGCTGAATTGATTTTAAAAATGCATGAGTTAACTAAGGAAAACATTGAGCGCATGAATGCTAAATATAAACTTGCTGGAGATAAGGGTAGAAAACATGTTGTGTTTGCACCTGGAGATCTTGTTTGGTTACATTTGCGTAAGGATAGATTTCCTGATTTGCGCAAATCAAAGTTAATGCCACGTGTTGATGGTCCCTTTAAGGTGTTAGAGAAAATAAATGATAATGCATATAAACTTGAGCTGCCTGCAGATTTTGGGGTTAGTCTCACTTTTAACATTGCAGATTTGAAGCCTTATTTGGGTGAGGAAGATGAACTTCCGTCGAGGACGACTTCATTTCAAGAAGGGGAGGATGATGAGGACATCAATACAATTGTTACACCCATAGCCCCTGCTGCTATACATACTGGACCAATTACTAGAGCTCGTGCACGCCAACTAAATTACCAGGTACTTTCATTTTTTGGTAATGATTCTAATGTTCATGAGAATATGATGCTGCCTAAATTGGATACATTTGTTTTGCTTACAAATGAAGGGCCTAGCTTGGAGAAGGATGAACATTGGAGCAAGAACAAGCATGGAGATGATGGCATGCGCAAGGGAAACAAGAACGGAGTTACAAGTGATGATTTCAGGACTTTGAAGCCACCATAATGGGTGCATGAAGCCTTGGACGAAATATACAAGATGCCACTTCATAAATTTCGTCCCGAGGCTATTTTAGGTGCTGCGTCACCTTATTATTGGCCAAGGCCCATGTAATTTCGAAATACATAAGTATAGGCTATTTTTAGAGTCCGTATGTGTGGGGAAACAAGAGATAGGGTTGATTTCGGACCCCTCCACCAAGGGCCACGAAATTCTCCCCCTCTTCCTCCATATATACAGCCCTTAGGGCATCGTTTAGACTTTGGGTTTTGTTTAGATTAAAAGTTCGCCATAGCTGCAACTTCGCGTACTTCGTTTGTGTTCAACGACCAGACAAAGGCGTCACAGAACCCCACCTTGATCAATAAAGCTTTCATCTTATATTCGCAATATCCAGATTGCAATCTTAGTTTCTTGCTTGTTCTTCGTTTGCTCGCAGGAAACAGACCCTCGTGGTCAGGTTGATCGTGCTCCGGCGTGGTCAATAACCTCTCGGAGTTGGTTTAGCGATTGCTAAGGCGCGACGTCCTCGCACGTTCGTAGTCGGATCGTCAAAGTCGACTTCCACCAAAGCGAAATCCACCATCTCATCGAAAGACGGGACACCTTTGCCTCTATCAAGTAGCACCGAGCCAATAGTTGCTGATGATTGGTTGTGCAGGATTGGAAGAGAATTGACCACCGCAGGTTGCAGAGATGCTGAGAAGGTTCGTTTTGCCGCACACCAATTGGATGGACCAGCGGCCTCATGGTGGGAGAATTACACAGCCACTTTTCCTATAGTCAATGTCACTTGGGAGCAGTTTCAGCAAGCATTCCGCACAGTCCACGTCTCAACTGGAGCTCTGAGCATGAAGAAGTGTGAGTTTTGCAACTTACGCCAAGGGAACCGTACTGTAGGGCAGTACGTGGATGAGTTTAGTAAGTTATCCCGCTATGCCCCGGATGATGTGGCCACAGATGCCGCGAAGCAGGAGAAGTTTATGGAAGGGCTGAATGATGAGATGAGTATGTAGTTAATGGTGGCAAAATTTAACAACTACCAGGAGTTCGTAGATAAAGCTCTCATGATCGAAGGGAAGCAGCAACAGATAGAGAACCGCAAGAGGAAATATGGACAAGGGAAGTACAATTCAGGAGCTCAGCAGAAGCCCCGCTTTACCCCGAACTCGGGAGGGCTTACCCATAACCATGGAGGCCACACTCACAATGGAGGAAATTCTCATAATCATAATGGCCCAAAGAATGGGAATGGGAATGGAGCAAGCAGCAATCAGAACCACTCCAATCCAGCCACACCCGCCAAGAGGGACCTAAGCCACGTTACTTTTTCAAGTGCGGGAAGACTGGACACTATGCCACTGAGTTCCATCAAGCGAAGAACGGAAATGGTAATGGGAGCTCTGGGAAGAAGCCCAATCCATTTAATAAAGGACAAGTGAGCCACGTGAACCTGGAGGAGGTTGAAGAGCAACCGGATGCAGTTATCGATAAGTTTTTAGTTAAGTCATTTACTGCAATCGTTCTTTTTGATACTGGTGCATCGCATTCGTACATATCAAGGGGATTTGCGGATAAGTATAAGTTGCCCACTAAAATTCTTAGGACACCTATGCTAGTAACCTCACCCGGAGCTGAGTATATCGCAAGCAGTGGATGTTTTCAGACGCCATTAACCATAGGTAGTCATGTTTTCCCCTCTGGCTTGATAATTCTAGAGTCGCAAGGATTGGATGTGGTACTAGGAATGGATTGGCTGTCGATGTATGGAGGAAACATCAATTGCGCCAGTAAGTCAATTCTGCTTACCACCCCGGAGGGAAAAATAAAGTATGTATCCAGGCATGTGCCAAGGAGAACCCAAGTAAATTCTCTCATCGGAGTTGATGAGGACATGACTACCTTGGATACGACCAAAAATATTGCATACATGCATATTCGTCAGGTGATTTCTAATGCAAGCTATTCAATAATCTATTTATGTTATCCAGAACAAAAATACTTCACACACTTTTGTGTTTTGTCTAATTGCAGGTGTATGGGACATTTGTACAATCCACATATGAAGATAAGGGAAAATGAGAAGTTTAGGTTGTGTTCAAAAAGTCCTCTCACGTCACTTTTGGGCCAAGAGAAGATAGAGTCCAAGTCTCTCACGTTCTGGATTCAGATTCGGACTGCACAGACATACCTGAGTCAAAACGCCAACAACTTTTTCATACGGACTCCGAATTGGGTGATTCTTTTTTTGTTGGAAGCTAGATTTCGTGCTCTTTCCAACCCAATTGGATTCACCTTCAAATTCGTCCGGAGCATTGAGTTACGGATGAAACAATCTGACGTTGCAGCAAAATTCGAGTCAAACTACAAGCCCAAAGGTGTTGCATCACCTCCACTTGGGCCCATGAGCCTTGTACGACCTAGGGTTAGTTTTAGGCTGCCTTGGGACGTCCTCCCACCTCCTTGGCCGCCACCCCTTGCTCTTATATAAGTAGATCCATCTAGTAGCTTTTTCCTTGGAATTCGTTTAGTTAAAAGTTAGCCATTGCAACTTCGTGTACTTCATTTGTGTCCAACGACCAGACCAAGACCGCTTTCGGATCCCCACCCATCCATCAATTTCCACCACGTGCTACCCACCATTCATTGTCATAATAATAGTTGAGATCGTTCACATCTTCGCTTGATCCAATCTGCATCTTATCTAGTTTGTTTTGGAAAGAGGGAAAAAGAGAGAAAAAACGAGAAAAAAAGAGAAAAAAAGTCAGAGAAAAAAAGGAGAGAAAGAAAAAAGTGTGAGGGAAAAAAGAGAATAAAAAAAACAAAATTCGGATCTTTTTAGACTCAATCTCGTAGTTGAATTCGGATTGGAATCTGTTTTGTGCACTGTTTAATAAAACAGGCATAACTTCCTCATACGAAGTCCGTTTTGCCTCCGTGAGTACTCAAACGAAAGCTAGCGACGAGCCGCATCTAAATAGTTGAAGAAGCTAGTTCAATATTTGGCACCTCAAAATCAGCTTCTAAATAGGTCTTTTTGCCCTCCGATGTTCATGAACACAGCTTATTCCAGTTTTTCAGGCCAGTTTTCGAATTTTTTGACTCCTCATATCAACTCGGAATTGAGTGATTCCTTTTGTGTTTAAAAGCTTGAGTCAATAACTTTCTTGAAAAAAAATCAAAAAATCGACACAAACTTTTTCAGAGGAAAGTTGGAGACAAAGTTGTTGATATATCCTGCTTGGCTTTTGTTTCACATCATTATCTTTACTGCCGTTGTGATCTTCACTTATATCTTGTTGTCCAGAGCTACTTAGTATCCTTCATTTATGCTAGTTGTGCTATGACGTGACCTCATTAGTGTTCTAGGCTCGCGTCTCTAGTTCGGTCTAGCCTAGGACCAGCACAGTACCGTCGTTGAGCGTTTATTCAACATTGCATCTCTGAATTGATTATTGCTAATCTTTTGCTACCATATATAGCCAACCCAGATCCACATATTTCTACACCGTGTATACGTACGTTCCCCTGGCAATCGCTTTACACAATCTTCAGAGTTATTTGACACCGTTGGTTGCCAGTCACCACCTGCTGCTTGGTAAGAACTTGTAAGATATTGATATTTGCTTTACTGTGAGCGCTTTACCACCACACCCTAGTAGTTCATAGGAACATTATTCTTGAATTTTGTTTCTTGTTTCTACTAATCATGACAGGTTCCGAAGATAGAAGTTCTTGGACGACGGACACATCTTCACCATCACGAGAGTTGGGACAACACACACAAGCACATGGTCAGGTTATCTTTTTACCGTCATTTGAGGGTAGATTTAATCCTACTACTTATCTAGCTTGGGAGCTTGAAGTAGAACAAGTTTTTAGTCACCATGACTTTTCTGAACTTGAGCGAGTGCGAGCAGCCACTAGAGCATTTACTGATTTTGCTTCTGTTTGGTGGAGTGTACATTGTAAGAAAAACATTGATAACCAACCCACAACTTGGAAAATTTTGAAAGCTGTAATGAGACAACAATTTTTCCCTCCTTATTATCGTCGTGAATTGCTTCGCAAATTTGAACAATTTAAACAAGGCAACAACACTGTTCATGCTTACTACCAAGAGTTCAAATCTTATATGCATCATCGTGACATAGAAGAATCTGAGAATGATACAATGAATAGATTTTTTGGTGGTTTGAACCATGATATTCAGGCAAGATTTCAGTATATTCCTCGTTGCATTACTGGTATGTATGTCCGTGCTTGTACCTTTGAGAGACAGATACAGGAGGATGCATTAGGTGACTACAACAACTACTATTCCAGTTCATGCTCAACACCGCCGGTGGGTTCCTCCATCATTGCACCTTGGATTATGAGCGCGACATCATCTCAAGGGTATGGTCCATTGTCAACGTCCGTACATACATCAGCTACATCTTTGCCACAAGGTAACAGTAAAGGTATTGATGATATAACTTCACATAAGAATGATGCATGCCTAGTTAACTTGAATGCGTCATGTATTGAGTTACCTGTTGATTTGAGCACACCACCTATTTTAGAGAATCTTGTTACTGTCATGAATGCGTCATGTGATCAAACAACTGAAATATTAACAATTTTGAGTACACCCATTGAATTAACTGTTGATGCAACAGAACTAATGTTTAATCATTTTGATATGGCCTCCAATCTTGGCGGTGATTCTGTGTCCAATGACTTATTGCATGTTTGCTTATTTAAGCATGTTGTAGCATGTAAATTTGATGCAAGTAAGGTTTATTCACCAAAGTTGGGATGGTTTAAGGATGAACATTGCGAATCTTTTGAAATGAATAAGAGCTTCACTTATATGTGCAAACTGAGTTCTAATATTTTCATGCCTTCTACTTCTTGTGATAATTTTTTGGCTTTAGTTTTTATGAACCATGAAAGTTATCATGTATACATGTGTCATACGTGCAAAAATCAAGGGAAGTTAAATTGGATGACATATACATATACAACATGTATACCTTGTCTCTTTTGTTAGCCACATTTTAGATTAAGCAACGCTGAGGACGGCTTTGTTTTCAAAAAGGGGAGGATGATGAGGACATGACTACCTTGGATACGACCAAAAATATTGCATACATGCATATTTGTCATGTGATTTCTAATGCAAGCTATTCAATAATCTATTTATGTTATCCAGAACAAAAATACTTCACACACTTTTGTGTTTTGTCTAATTGCAGGTGTATGGGACATTTGTACAATCCACATATGAAGATAAGGGAAAAGGAGAAGTTTAGGTTGTGTTCAAAAAGTCCTCTCACGTCACTTTTGGGCCAAGAGAAGATAGAGTCCAAGTCTCTCACGTTCTGAATTCAGATTCGGGCTGCACAGACATACCTGACTCAAAACGCCAACAACGTTTTCATACGGACTCCGAATTGGGTGATTCTTTTTTTTGTTGGAAGCTAGATTTCGTGCTCTTTCCAACCCAATTGGATTCACCTTCAAATTCGTCCGGAGCGTTGAGTTACGGATGAAACAATCTGACGTTGCAGCAGAATCCGAGTCAAACTACAAGCCCAAAGGTGTTGCATCACCTTCACTTGGGCCCATGAGCCTTGTACGACCTAGGGTTAGTTTTAGGCTGCCTTGGGACGTCCTCCCACCTCCTTGGCCGCCACCCCTTGCTCCTATATAAGTAGATCCATCTAGTAGCTTTTTCCTTGGGATTTGTTTAGTTAAAAGTTAGCCATTGCAACTTCTGTACTTCCTTTGTGTCCAACGACCAGACCAAGAACGCTTCCGGATCCCCGCCATTATCAATACTTCATATATATTTGCAATATTCAGATTGCTTTATCATATTTTTGCTCGTTCTTCATTTGCTTGCAGGAATAGACCTTCGTGGTTAGGCTGACCGTGCTTCCAGCATCATCAGTAACCTCAGGAGATTGGTTTAGCGATTGCTAAGGCGCAACGTCGTGCACGTTTGTAGTCGGATCGTCAAAGTCGTCTCCACCAAATCGATAGTTATCATCTCATCGAAAGATCGGGACCCTCGCCTCTATCAGGAGTTGTTCGGGAGGAAGTGCCTGCTGTGAAGGATTACCCAGATGTATTTCCAGAGGAGTTACCAGGCATGCCGCCAGATCGAGACATCGCGTTTTTGATAGAGCTGTTGCCAGGCACCGGGCCTATATCTAAGATACCATACCGGATGCCCACGAATGATCTGGAGGAGATCAAGAAACAGATTAAGGAGTTATTGGAGAAAGGTTACACCCGACGGAGTTCATCACCATGGGGAGCCCCAGTGCTATTGGTTGAGAAGAAGGATAAGTCCCTGAGAATGGTTGTTGATTATCGGGCATTGAATGAAGTGACAATCAAGAACAAGTACCCACTGCCGATGATCAATGATCTGTTTGACCAGCTGCAAGGAGCTAAAGTGTTTTCGAAGATCGACCTCCGATCATGTTACCACCAGCTGAAGATTCGAGAAAAGGATATACCTAAGACATCTTTCACCACAAGGTATGGGCTATATGAGTATACGGTTATGTCATTTGGATTGACTAACGGCCCTACCTATTTCATGAGTATGATGAATAAGGTGTTCATGGAGTTCTTGGATAAGTTTGTCGTGGTGTTCATTGATGATATTTTAGTATACTCGAAGAATGAAGAGGAACACAAGGAGCATTTGCGTTTAGTTCTCGAAAAACCTAGAGAACATCAGTTGTATGCCAAGTTCAGGAAATGCGAGTTTTGGTTGAAGGAAGTTGGATTTCTTGGACATGTTATATCAGGAGAGGGTATATCAGTGGATCCTACCAAGGTTTAGTCTGTCACGGAGTGGTTGGCACCCACTTCAGTTGGAGAGATCCGCAATTTTCTTGGACTAGCAGGATATTACCGGAGATTTATTGAGAATTTCTCTAAAATTGCGAAGCCCATGACGGAGTTGCTGAAGAAGGACACTAGGTTAAAATGCACAGAAGAATGTGAGGCCAGTTTCCAGGAGTAGAAGAAATGTCTGACTACAGCCCCAGTGTTGATTCTGCCGGATATACGCAAGGATTTCCAAGTGTATTGTGACGCATCTCGCTTAGGACTTGGAGGAGTACTTATGCAAGACGGAAGAGTTGTTTCGTATGCCTCACGACAAATTCGACCGCATGAGTTAAATTATGCCACACATGACTTGGAGTTGGCAGCGGTAGTGCATGCACTCAAGACCTGGAGTCATTTTCTTATTGGGAACCATTGTGATGTGTACACGGATCATAAGAGTTTGAAGTGCATTTTCACACAGAAGGAGTTGAACCTCGGGCAAAGGAGATGGTTGGAGCTTATAAAGGATTATGATATGAATTTGCATTATCATCCAGGAAAGGCCAATGTCGTAGCAGACGCTTTGAGCCAGAAGAGTTATGACAATACCTTAGTAGTAGGAGGTTTTCCAAGGGAGTTAGCAGAAGATTTCAGGGAGCTACGTTTAGAGATTGTTCCTAGAGGTTTTGTTACAACCATGGAAGTTCAGTCGACATTGTTGGGAAATATTCGAGAAGCCCAGAAAGATGACAAAGAAATTGTCGAGATAAAGGAGAAGATGAGTGAAGGCAAAGCCAAAGGTTTTTGTGAGGATGAGCACGACACCCTATGATTTGAGGACCATATATTTGTGCCCAACAATGCAGAGATCAGGAAGTTGATATTATAGGAAGCTCATGACTCACCATACTCGATACACCCCGGAAACACCAAGATGTATTTGGATTTGAAGGAGCATTTCTGGTGGACTGGAATGAAGAAGGATATTGCCGAGTATGTAGCTGTATGTGATGCATGTCAGAGAGTGAAGGCAGAACATCAGAAGCCAGCAGGATTACTGCAGCCTATGCTGATACCCGAATGGAAGTGGGATAAGCTTGGCATGGATTTTATCACCGGACTACCCAGGACCCGATTGGGATATGATACTATCTGGGTATTAGTGGACTGATTGACCAAAGTAGCTCACTTTATCCCAGTGAAAACCACTTATACAAGTGCAAAGTTGGCCAAAATATACATGACCAGGATCGTATGTCTGCATGGAGTTCCGAGGACCATCGTATCAGATAGAGGAACACGGTTTACTTCAATGTTTTGGCATCAGTTGCACCAGACTTTGGGAAGCAAGCTAGAGTTCAGTATAGCCTTTCATCCACAGACAGATGGACAGACTGAGAGAGTAAATCAGATTCTGGAGGACATGTTGAGAGCTTGTGCGCTAGACTATGGGTCTAGTTGGGATGATAATTTACCCTGCGCGGAGTTCTCGTACAACAACAGCTACCAGACCAGTTTGAAGATGGCACCATTTGAAGCCATGTACGGAAGAAGGTGCAGAACACCGTTGATGTGGGATGAAGTTGGAGACCGTCACTTGTTTGGACCGAATTTGATCAAAGAATCTGAAGAGAAGGTTAAGCTGATTCGAGATAGGCTGAAAGTAGCTCAGTCCAGGCAGAAGAGTTATGCTGACTCAAAACGCAAGGAGGTAGCCTATGAAATCGGAGACACAGTATATCTACAAGTGTCACCTCTATGAGGAGTTAAGCGTTTTGGAGTTAAGGGAAAGTTGGTCCCGAGATTTGTAGGGTCGTACCGTGTTTTGGAACCCATGGGAGAGGTTGCCTACAAGTTGGAATTACCCGAAGGACTGTCAGGAGTACATGATGTGTTTCACGTTTCCTAGTTGAAGAAGTGTCATGCTGAGATGGCCGATATTCCTCTAAGAGACACAGTGCTCTTGGAAGCAATTCAGTTAGACAGTGATTTGACATATGAGGAGAAACCAGTCAGGATTCTCGAATTTGCCAGCGGAGTTACTCGCAGCAAGGTTATCAAGTTTTGCAAACTTCAGTGGAGCCACCATACCGAGGATGAAGCCACCTGGGAAAGAGAGGATGATCTACGCAAAGATCACCCACACCTATTTTCTACGCAAACACCAAGGGCGAGATTCATCTTAAGGAGGGTAGGTTTGTAACATCCCAAATTTTCAATTTGGAATGTTATACATAGGTCATTCATGCATATCATACTTTATTGCATTTCATTTTGCGATCCTCGAAATCCTAAGCAACTCAAGGACCCTCGGAGAGAGTTGGGGATTTTCCTAGTTCTCATATTTGAACTTTTCTCAAATAGCGAAACAAGGATCACTTTGGTTTTAATTATTTTTATCTTCAAAAATATTTCATATTAAAATTATATGAGAGGAGATAATATGACTTCTCCAAAATAAATGAAATGTTGGATGAAAAATATTAAAATCAATTTATATATTTTATTTGGGGTTTTATCTCTATTTTATATGAATTGGGAAAATGTGCATTTTTCAAAAATTGCATTAGAGGCCCAAATAAATGTTCACTTTGTCCGCTATGTTTTTAGAGGACGGGGAAAATTTATTTCTGGATTTTTTGAGTCCGTTTAGTATTTCTTTTCGTCGTTTTTCTACGAGTCGGAATATTTTTTTTAAAAAATTACCACCTTACCGGGCCGTGTCCAACCTGGACTTCGACCCGGCCGGCCTTATAAGCCGCCCCCGTGACCCCCCTGCAGCCCATCCCGCCACCGCAGCCCACCCGCGCCCCAAACCCTAGCCATCATCCTCGCCCGCCGCGAGCCGCCGCTTCCCGCCGCTACCGCTTGCCGTCGTCGCCCCGCCGCCACCCGCCGGAGTTGTAACGCCCCGAGAATGACGCTCCAGAAGACTTCCTTATTTTTATGACCTCCATGTGTTTCATTTGGGCTTGCTTTTTTTATTTTTGCATTGCATCATGTCATCATGCTCATCATGTGCATTGTGAGTTTCATCTTGTTGAGCTTGCACCATGTTAGATTTAGTTGCTTGCCTATGCCTTTGTCCCACGCATCATCTCCTTCTCCTTTCCTTCTATTTCCTTTCTTTTGCAAGTGTCACATTCCCGTTCTCTATTAATGTTCACTATTTTCCTATAAATTCTCGACCATGCCTTCAACCTGTCTGCCAAATTTCATCTCATTTGACGTTGTTTTGGTTGGGTTCAGAATTGCATCAAGTTTGAAGTTGATTCAAACTTGGTTTAATTTTCTACCTTTAAAAATGCCCCAAGCAATTTATTCAAATATTACATAAATCCTGGACCCCCATAATATTTTTCCTCTTTGTCAGAGACCTCCCCTATATCCCGGCACATTCCTGTTTTATTTTCTATCTGAGGAAAATCAAATAAAGAGAGAGAGAGAGAGAGAGAGAGAGAGAGGAGAGAAGCCAGCCCAGCTGGACCTCCCAACCTCCTGCACTTGCCTAATCGGCCCAACCTCCCCTGGGCCATCTGCGCCTAAGGCCCAGCAGCGCCCAGCTCTAACCCTAGGCCCAGACCCATCCTGATAGAGGAGGGGTCTCCCGATCTTTCGATGAGATGATAACTATCGATTTGGTGGAGACGACTTTGACGATCCGACTACAAACGTGCACGACGTTGCACCTTAGCAATCGCTAAACCAATCTCCTGAGGTTATTGACCACGCCGGAAGCACGATCAACCTGACCACGAAGGTCTATTCCTGCAAGCAATCGAAGAACAAGTAAGAATATGACAAAAGCAATCTGAATATTGCGAGTATATATGAAGTTTTGATAAAGATGGGGATCCGTAAGCGGTCTTGGTCTGGTCGTTGGACACAAACGAAGTACACGAAGTTGCAATGGCTAACTTTTAACTAAACAAATCCCAAGGAAAAGCTACTAGATGGATCTACTTATATAGGAGCAAGGGGTGGCGGCCAAGGAGGTGGGAGGACGTCCCAAGGCAGCCTAAAACTAAATCTAGGTCGTACAAGGCCAATGGGCCCAAGTGGAGGTGATGTAACACCTTTGGACTTGTAGTTTGACTCGGATTCTGCTGCAGCATCAGATTGTTTCGTCCACAACTCAACGCTCCGGACGAATTTGAAGGTGATTCCAATTGGGTTGGAAAGTTCACGAAATCTATTTTCCAACAAAAAAAGAATCACCCAATTCGGAGTCCGTATGAAAAACTTGTGTGCGTTTTGAGTCAGGTATGTCTGTGCAGTCCGAATCTGAATCCAGAACATGAGAGACTTGGACTCTATCTTCTCTTGGGCCAAAAGTGACGTGAGAGAACTTTTTGGACAGCAAATAAACATCTCTTTCTTCCTTATCTTCCTATGTGGATTGTACAAATGTCCCATACACCTGCAATTAGACAAAACACAAAAGTGTGTGAAGTATTTTTGTTCTGGATAACATAAATAGATTATTGAATAGTTTGCACTAGAAATCACCTGACAAATATGCATATATGCAATATTTTTGGTCATATCCAAGGTAGTCATGTCCTCATCATCCTCCCCTTCTTGAAAATAAAGCCGTCCTCGGCGTTGCTTAATCTGAAATGTGGCTAACAAAAGAGACAAGGTGTACATGTTGTATATGTATATGTCATCCATTTTTACTTCCCTTGATTTTTGCATATATGACACATGAATAGATGAGTAACTTGCATAGTTCATAAAACCTAAAGCCAAAAAATTAGCACAAGAAGTAGAAGGCATGAAAATATTGCAACTCAGTTTGCATATATAAGTGAAGCTCTTATTCATTTCAAAAGATTGACAATGTTCATCATTAAACCATCCCAACATTGGTGAATAAACCTTACTTGCATCAAATTTACTTACTACAACATGCTTAAATAAGCAAACATGCAATAAGTCATTCAACACAGAATCATCACCAAGATTAGAGGTCATATCAAAATGATTAAACATTGGTTCTTTTGCATCAATAGTTAATTCAATGGGTGCACTCAAAATTGTTGGTATTTCAGTTGTTTGATCACATGGCAAAGTCAAATTATCAACGTAGTCCTCTAAAATAGGTGGTGTGATCAAAGTAGTGGGTAGCTCATCAGATGGTGCATTCAAATTGACAAGGCATTCATCATTCTCATGTAGAGATGGAAGATCGGTACCTTTGTCATTACCTCTTATGATCAACTCATATGATGTAGCCACTCTCGGGGGCGATGTGTCACATGGTGGAGGTGCTGTAGTCCTGACAACAACGGATGTGGTTGTCATAGTATGCCTAGTAGTTGAAGGAACAATCATATCAACTCTTGAAATGTGCATCGTGCGCTTGTTCTCCTCGTGGCCAACACGTCGTTTTATTTCCTGTTCAGCTTTGCAAGCAAGATGAAACAAATGGTCCATAGGATAACACTCTTCATGAATTAGTATCTCTTGAATATCACGGTTTAATCCTCCCCAAAATCTATCCATAAAATCATCTTCACTTTCTTCTAAAGAGGAATGCAACAAGGTAGTTTGTAAATCATCATAATATTTTATTACAGTTTCACTACCTTGTTTTAAGTGTTGCAACTTCTTAATCATGTCACGAGTATAATAAGCAGGGACGAAAGTATGTCGCATGGCAAGTTTCAAATCATCCCAAGTAGTAGGTATATAATCAGGGTGTAACCGACAATATTCACTCCACCAAACCAAAGCATAACCAGTGAAAGAACCAACCGCAACCTTAACCTTTTTATGTTCATCGAAATTATGGGAAGCAAATATATTTTTTATGTCGAACTCCCATTCAATATATAAAACAGGTTTAAAACGGCCATTAAATGGTGGTATAGATACATTAACCTGATCATGTGCATTTGGATGTTTGTGCACCTCTCGTGACGGTTGTGGTATTTGCAAAGGTGGTGGCACGTCTCCCGCGATCGACAAAGCCCATGAATTGACTCTGGATCCTGTCATGATTAGTAGAACAAGAAACAAAACCCAAAAATAATGTTCCTATAACTACTAGGATGTGGTGGTAAAACGCTCACAGTAAAGCAAATATCAATGTCTTACAAGTTCTTACCATGCAGCAGGCGGTGATCGGCAACCAGCTGTGTCAAGTAACTCTGAATATTGAGTAAAGCGATTGCCAGGGGAGCGTACGTATACACGGTGTAGAAATATGTGGAGCTGGGTTGGCTATATATGGTAGCAAAAGATTAGCAATAATCAATTCAAAGATGCAATGTTGAATAAACGCTCAACGACGGTACTGTGCTGGTCCTAGGCTAGACCGGACTAGAGACGCGAGCCTAGAACACTAATAAGGTCACGGCGTAGCACAACTAGCATCAATGAAGGATACTAAGTAGCTCTTGACAGCAAGATATAAGTGAAGATCACAACGGCAGTGAAGATAATGATGAAAAACAACTGCCAAGCAGGATATACAACAACTCTCTCTCCAACTTTCCTCTTGAAAAGTTTGAGACAATTTTCTGATAAATTCTTTCAAAGAATGCTACTAACTCAAGCTTTCCAATGCAAAAAGAATCACTGAATTCCGAGTTGATATGAGGAGTCAAAGAATTCTAAAACTGGCCTGAAAAATTGGAATAAGCTGTGTTCACGAACTTCGGAGGGCAAAAAGACCTATTTAAAAGCCGATTTTGAGGTGTCAAATATTTAACTAGCTACTGCAACTATTTAGATGCGGCTCGTCGCTATCTTCAATTTGAGTACTCACGGAGCCAAAACGGACTTCGTATGAGGAAGATACACCTGTTTTACTGAACAGTGCGCAAAACAGATTCCAATCCGAATTCAGGTACGAGATTGATTCTAGATAGATCCAATTTTTTTTCTTCTCTCTTTTTTTTCTCACGCTTTTTTTTTCTTTTTCTTCTCCCTCTTTTTCTTTTTTTTCTTTCCTTTTTTCTCTCTTTTTTTCTTGATCTTCTTTTTCTCCCTCTTTCCAAAACAAACTAGATAAGATGCAGATTCGATCAGGCGAAGATGTGAGTGACCTCAACTATGATTATGACAATAAACAGTGCATAGCACGTGGTGGAAATTGGTGGATTGGATGGTGGACAGCGGATGGGATAATGATGCAGCGGCTGCGTGACTAATGTGAACAGAACTCGAAACTCTAAAGGAACTAGACACTAAGACCAGCAACTCGACACGACGATGCAACCGATAATTCAACTATGCAAGCAATGAAAAGAAAATTGCAAAGGCTCAGACTGGCTTGGACCAAGGATGAATAGATATAACTCTTTTTTGTGGCTTTTTCTTGGAAAATAGGTAAGAAAATAAATCTAATCTAGGAAAACTGGAAATTCTCATCGAGCAACCTGAAAACTGATACCACTTGATAGAGGCGGGGTGTCCCGATCTTTCGATGAGATGATAACTATCGATTTGGTGGAGACGACTTTGACGATCCGACTACAAACGTGCAACGACGTTGTGCCTTAGCAATCGCTAAACTAACTCCGAGAGGTTATTGACCACGCCGGAGCACGATCAACCTGACCACGAAGGTCTATTCCTGCAAGCAATCGAAGAACAAGCAAGAATATGACAAAAGCAATCTGAATATTACGAGTATATATGAAGTTTTGATAAAGATGGGGATCCGTAAGCGGTCTTGGTCTGGTCGTTGGACACAAATGAAGTACACGAAGTTGCAATGGCTAACTTTTAACTAAACAAATCCCAAGGAAAAGCTACTAGATGGATCTACTTATATAGGAGCAAGGGGTGGCGGCCAAGGAGGTGGGAGGACGTCCCAAGGCAGCCTAAAACTAAATCTAGGTCGTACAAGGCCAATGGGCCCAAGTGGAGGTGATGTAACACCTTTGGACTTATAGTTTGACTCGGATTCTGCTGCAGCATTAGATTGTTTCGTCCACAACTCAACGCTCCGGACGAATTTGAAGGTGATTCCAATTGGGTTGGAAAGTTCACGAAATCTAGTTTCCAACAAAAAAAGAATCACCCAATTCGGAGTCCGTATGAAAAACTTGTGTGCGTTTTGAGTCAGGTATGTCTGTGTAGTCCGAATCTGAATCCACAACGTGAGAGACTTGGACTCTATCTTCTCTTTGGCCAAAAGTGACGTGAGAGAATTTTTTGGACAGCAAATAAACATCTCTTTCTTCCTTATCTTCCTATGTGGATTGTACAAATGTCCCATACACCTGCAATTAGACAAAACACAAAAGTGTGTGAAGTATTTTTGTTCTGGATAACACAAATAGATTATTGAATAGTTTGCACTAGAAATCACCTGACAAATATGCATATATGCAATATTTTTGGTCATATCCAAGGTAGTCATGTCCTCATCCCATCCTCTCGGTCTCTCCCTCTTGATCCCCCCTCAGCGCCGTCAGCGCGCCGATCCCCATCTCTCTCCATCTCCTCGCTCGCGCATAGGGGAGGAGATCCCCGCGCCAATTTCCTCCGATCGCGTCGCCCTGACTATCTTGCTCCGGCCATGGCCACGTTGCCCCACACCTCTCCACCTTCACGCTAGCAGGAGCCGCCGCCTGGCCTCCTCCAACGTCGTTGCCTCGCCTGGAGCCGCACCGCTCGGCCCCTCCCGTGGGCCTCCCTCTGCAGCGCCAGGCCGCGACCACGCCTTCCTGATAGAGGCAAAGGTGTCCCGTCTTTCGATGAGATGATGGATATCGCTTTGGTGGCAGTCGACTTTGACGATCCGACTACGAACGTGCGAGGACGTCGCGCCTTAGCAATCGCTAAACCAACTCCAAGAGGTTATTGACCACGCCAGAGCACGATCAACCTGACCACGAGGGTCTGTTTCCTGCGAGCAAACGAAGAACAAACAAGAAACTGAGATTGCAATCTGGATATTGCGAATATAAGATGAAAGCTTTATTGATCAAGGTGGGGTTCTGTGACGCCTTTGTCTGGTCGTTGAACACAAACGAAGTACGCGAAGTTGTAGCTATGGCGAACATTTAATCTAAACAAAACCCGAAGTCTAAACGATGCCCTAAGGGCTGTATATATGGAGGAAGAGGGGGGGAATTTCGTGGCCCTTGGTGGAGGGGTCCAAAATCAACCCTATCTCTTGTTTCCCCACACATACGTACTCTAAAAATAGCCTATACTTATGTATTTCGAAATTACATGGGCCTGGCCCAATAATAAGGTGACTCAACACCTAAAATAGCCTCAGGACGAAATTTATGAAGTGGCATCTTGTATATTTCGTCCAAGGCTTCATGCACCCATTATGGTGGCTTCGAAGTCCTGAAATCATCACTTGTAACTCCGTTCTTGTTCCCCTTGCGCATGCCATCATCTCCATGCTTGTTCTTGCTCCAATGTTCATCCTTCTCCAAGCTAGGCCCTTCATTTGTAAGCAAAACAAATGTATCCAATTTAGGCAGCATCATATTCTCATGAACATTAGAATCATTACCAAGAAATGAAAGTACCTGGTAATTTAGTTGGCGTGCACGAGCTCTAGTAATTGGTCCAGTATGTATAGCAGCAGGGGCTGTGGGTGTAACAATTGTATTGATGTCCTCATCATCCTCCCCTTCTTGAAATGAAGTCGTCCTCGACGGAAGTTCATCTTCCTCACCCAAATAAGGCTTCAAATCTGCAATGTTAAAAGTGGGACTAACCCCAAAATTTGCAGGCAGCTCAAGTTTATATGCATTATCATTTATTTTCTCTAACACCTTAAAGGGACCATCAGCACGTGGCATTAACTTTGATTTGCGCAAATCAGGAAATCTATCCTTACGCAAATGTAACCAAACAAGATCTCCAGGTGCAAACACAACATGTTTTCTACCCTTATCTCCAGCAAGTTTGTATTTAGCATTCATACGCTCAATGTTTTCCTTAGTTAACTCATGCATTTTTAAAATCAATTCAGCACGTTGTTTAGCATCAAAATTAACCTTCTTCGAAGATGGAAGAGGTAACAAATCAATAGGTGCACGAGGTAGGAAACCATACACAACTTCAAAAGGGCACATCTTAGTAGTAGAATGCAATGAACGATTATAAGCAAAGTCAATATGAGGCAAGCATTCCTCCCACATTTTCTTATTATTCTTCAAAACAGCCCTAAGCATAGTAGACAACGTTCTATTGACTACTTCAGTTTGTCCATCAGTTTGGGGGTGACAAGTAGTACTAAAAAGCAGTTTGGTCCCCAACTTAGCCCATAAACATCTCCAAAAGTGGCTAAGAAATTTAGTATCACGATCTGAAACAATAGTATTTGGCACACCATGCAAGCGAATAATTTCACGAAAGAACAAATCAGCAACATTAACAGCATCATCACTTTTATGACATGGTATAAAGTGTGCCATTTTCGAGAATCTATCCACGACAACAAATATGCTATCCCTCCCCTTCTTTGTTCGAGGTAAACCTAAAACAAAGTCCATAGATATATCCTCCCAAGGAACACTAGGTACAGGCAAAGGCATATATAAACCACGAGGATTGAGTCGTGACTTAGCTTTTTGACATGTAGTGCAGCGAGCAATAAAACGCTCAACATCCCGTCTCATCTTTGGCCAAAAGAAATGTGTAGCAAGTACGTCCTCCGTCTTCTTCACGCCAAAGTGTCCCATTAATCCTCCTCCATGCGCCTCCTGCAACAACAAAAGACGAACGGAGCTAGCTGGAATGCATAGCTTGTTAGCACGAAACACAAATCCATCGTTAACGACGAACTTGTTCCACATTCTTCCTTCTTTACAATTCTGCATTACATCTTTAAAATCAGCATCATGCACATATTGATCTTTGATGGTCTCCAAACCAAATATTTTGAAGTCAAGTTGTGAAAGCATAGTATAGCGGCGAGACAATGCATCAGCAATAACATTTTCTTTTCCCTTCTTGTGTTTAATGACATAAGGAAAAGTCTCAATGAATTCAACCCATTTAGCATGTCTACGATTCAGTTTAGCTTGACTTTTAATATGTTTCAAAGATTTATGATCAGAATGTATAACAAGTTCTTTGGGCCATAAATAATGTTGCCATGTTTCTAAAGTCCGAACAAGAGCATATAATTCGTTATCATAAGTAGAATAATTCAGACTAGGCCCACTCAATTTTTCAGAAAAGTATGCAACAGGTTTGCCATCTTGTAATAACACACCGCCTAATCCAATTCCACTAGCATCACATTCAAGCTCAAAAGTCTTATTAAAATCAGGAAGTTGGAGTAAAGGAGCATGTGTCAACTTATCTTTCAATACCGAGAAGGCTTCTTCCTGTGCGGTACCCCAAAGAAAAGGCACATCTTTCTTTGTAAGCTTATTGAGAGGTGCAGCAATGGTGCTGAAATCTCTCACAAAACGCCTATAGAATCCAGCGAGGCCAAGAAAACTCCTCACTTGTGTGACCGTTTTGGGCTGCGGCCAACTCTCAATAGCTTCAATCTTGGCTTTATCAACTTCAATTCCCTGTGGAGTAACAACATAGCCAAGAAAAGATACTCGGTTGGTGCAAAAGGTGCACTTCCCAAGGTTACCAAACAAACGTGCATCACGTAGAGCAATAAAAACAGCACGTAAATGTTCCAAATGTTCTTCCAAAGATCTGCTATAAATCAATATGTCTTCAAAGTAAACTACCACAAATCGTCCAATGAAAGCACGTAAAACTTCGTTCATTAATCTCATGAAAGTACTAGGTGCATTAGTTAACCCAAAAGGCATGACTAACCGCTCATATAATCCAAACTTAGTTTTAAATGTTGTTTTCCATTCATCTCCCAATTTCATACGAATTTGATGGTATCCACTACGCAAATCAACTTTGGAGAATATTGTAGAGCCACTCAATTCATCAAGCATATCATCGAGCCTAGGAATAGGATGACGATAACGAATAGTAATATTATTAATGCCTCTACAATCAACACACATACGTGATGTACCATCCTTTTTCAGCACTAGAATAATAGGAACATCACAAGGACTAAGGGATTCGCGTATATAACCTTTGTCGAGAAGCTCTTGTACTTGACGCATAATCTCCTTCGTCTCCTCTGGATTGGTACAGTATGGTGCACGGTTTGGCAGTGAAGCACCGGGAATTAAGTCAATCTGATGCTTAATCCCTCGAATAGGCGGTAATCCCGGTGGCACGTCTTGTGGAAAGACGTCAGCGAACTCCTGCAAAATGTTAGTGACAGCAGGAGGCAAAGAGGAAGGCACGTCCTCGAATGAAAATAATGCCTCTTTGCACACAAAAGCATAGCAAACAGATTTGCTGAAATCTAGCTCATCAATATCAGATTTGGTGGCAAATAAACATGCACTTTTCAATTTAATTTGAGAAGCAACACTAGATGGTTTATTATTAGGCTTCCTTTGTTGCTCAAATTCTTTTGCCACAATCTGATTTTCACTCTTATTCTTCTCCTTTTTTTTCCTTGTTTACGTGCAGCGCCGTGATTTTGTTGGTGTTCTGGGCTCGCGTCTCTAGCACAGTCTAGCCTAGGACCAGCACAGTACCGTCGTTGAGCGTTTATTCAACTTTGCATCTCTAAATTGATTATTGCTGACCCTTTTTGCTACCATATTATAAGCCTTTCCAGCTCTACATACATCTACGTCGTGCGTTTGACTCTCCCTGGTAATCGATCTATCCAAGCTTCCAGAGTTTTTGACTACAACGGTTGCCGATCACTGCCTGCTGCTGGGTAAGAACTGGTAAGAATTTGAGATTTGCTTGACGGATTTGTGACACCCACCACCACCTCTTGTTAGTAGTCTGTAGGATCATATTCTTGTGTGTTTCTATTGCTGCTAACCATGCTAGGATCACAAGCCGACGAGACTGATTGGGAGAACATGACGAATAAGGATTTGCATGATAAATTTCAGCAAATGATGAATGGACAGGTGCAAGATGTGCTAAACAGATTTGAAGAGGCCATGGAGAAGATAGATGGCATGGAGAAGACGTTCGAAACAAAGCTCGATAACAAGTTTAATGTATTGCTCGCGCGTCTTCCACCACCACCACCCGCTGCACCTAACGCACCTCTCCAACAACAACAACAACGACTACCTCCACGTTGCGAAACAGATCTCCGCCGAGCGAGCCATGTTCCTCTTGCGTTTGGCCAAACCGTTGGTACTGCTGTTGATACTTCTGTGGCTCCTGTTGCTGATGCGGAGGAGGATGATTATGTGGGAGATTATGAGGATGAGGTTGATCAAAATCAGAACTACGTGCACCCACCAGCACCACCACCAGCAGGTCGACCTCAGGTATATATTCGTAATGGTAGGCCTGCACCACCACCTCAGGTACGAGATGATGTGCATATTCCTAAACTGAAATTGAATATTCCACCATTTGAGGGTAGATATGTTCCTGATATATATCTTACTAGGGAGTTAGAAACTGAACAACGTTTTACATGTTTACAATATCCCGAGGAGAGACGGGTTGCTGCTGCTGTTTGTGCTTTCACTAGTTTTGCATATGTATGGTGGTCTGAACATTGTAGATTATATCCTATTCCAACTACTTGGGCTGCTTTGAAAACTGCTATGCGTACGCGTTGGGTTCCACCATATTATCAACGTGAATTGCTTCAAAAATTGCAGCGTTTAAGACAAGGGAAAAATTCTGTAGAAGAATATTATCAGGAATTACAAACTGGCATGATTAGATGTGGTATTGTTGAGGAGAATGAAGCTATGCTTGCACGTTTTCTGGGTGGATTAAATAGAGAGATTCAGACCATTCTAGACTATAAGGAGTATACTAATATCACTCGTTTATTCCATCTTGCTTGTAAAGCTGAACGTGAAGTGCAGGATCATCATGGACACCGCGTGCATCTTCTACTTCAACTGCACCAGCACCTCAATCAGGTGCCTCCTCCAGTCGTGATACAAGAAAACAGGCACAACCACCATTGATGAGGACATGACTACCTTGGATATGACCAAAAATATTGCATATATGCATATTTGTCAGGTGATTTCTAGTGCAAACTATTCAATAATCTATTTATGTTATCCAGAACAAAAATACTTCACACACTTTTGTGTTTTGTCTAATTGCAGGTGTATGGGACATTTGTACGATCCACATATGAAGATAAGGAAGAAAGAGATGTTTATTTGCTGTCCAAAAAGTTCTCTCACGTCACTTTTGGCCCAAGAGAAGATAGAGTCCAAGTCTCTCACGTTCTGGATTCAGATTCGGACTGCACAGACATACCTGACTCAAAACGCACACAAGTTTTTCATACGGACTCCAAATTGGGTGATTTTTTTTGTTGGAAACTAGATTTCGTGCACTTTCCAACCCAATTGGAATCACCTTCAAATTCGTCCGGAGCGTTGAGTTGTGGACGAAACAATCTGATACTGCAGCAGAATCCGAGTCAAACTACAAGTCCAAAGGTGTTACATCACCTCCACTTGGGCCCATTGGCCTTGTACGACCTAGATTTAGTTTTAGGCTGCCTTGGGACGTCTTCCCACCTCCTTGGCCGCCACCCTTTCCTCCTATATAAGTAGATCCATCTAGTAGCTTTTCCTTGGGATTTGTTTAGTTAAAAGTTAGCCAACGCAACTTCGTGTACTTTGTTTGTGTCCAACGACCAGACCAAGACCGCTTCCGGATCCCGACCTTTATCAATACTTCATATATACTTGCAATATTCAGATTGCTTTTATCATATTCTTGCTCGTTCTTCGATTGCTTGCAGGAATAGACCTTCGTGGTCAGGTTGATTGTGCTCCGGCGTGGTCAATAACCTCTCAGAGTTGGTTTAGCGATTGCTAAGGCGCAACGTCGTGCACGATTGTAGTCGGATCGTCAAAGTCGTCTCCACCAAATCGATAGTTATCATCTCATCGAAAGATCGGGACACCCCGCCTCTATCAAGTGGTATCAGTTTTCAGGTTGCTCGGTGAGAATTTCCAGTTTTCCTAGATTAGATTTATTTTCTTACCTATTGTCCAAGAAAAAGCCACAAAAAAAGAGTTAGATCTATTCATCCTTGGTCCAAGCCAGTCTGAGCCTTCGCAATTTTCTTTTCATTGATTGCATAGTTGAATTATCGATAGCATCGTCGTGTCGAGTTGCTGGTCTTAGTGTCTAGTTCGTTTAGAGTTTCGAGTTCTGTTCACATTAGTCACGCCACCGCTGCATCATTATCTCTTCCGCTATTCACCACCCATCCATCAATTTCCACCACGTGCTACCCACCATTCATTGTCATAATAATAGTTGAGATCGTTCACATCTTCACTTGACCCAATCTGCATCTTATCTAGTTTGTTTTGGAAAGAGGGAGAAAAAAAGAGAGAGAAAAAACGAGAGAAAAAAAAAGGAAAAAAAAGTCGGAAAAAAAAGGAGAGAAAGAAAAAAAAAGTGTGAGGAAAAAAAAAGAGAGAAGAAAAAAAAACAAAAACAAAAAAATCGGCACAAACTTTTTCAAAGGAAAGTTGGAGACAAAGTTGTTGATATATCCTGCTTGGCTGTTGTTTCACCTCATTATCTTCACTGCTGTTGTGATCTTCACTTATATCTTGCTGTCAAGAGCTACTTAGTATCCTTCATTGATGCTAGTTGTGCTACGCCGTGACCTCATTAGTGTTCTAGGCTCGCGTCTCTAGTCCGGTCTAGCCTAGGACCAGCACAGTACCGTCGTTGAGCGTTTATTCAACATTGCATCTTTGAATTGATCATTGCTAATCTTTTGCTACCATATATAGCCAACCTAGCTCCACATATTTCTACACCGTGTATACGAACGCTCCCCTGGCAATCGCTTTACTCAATATTCGGAGTTACTTGACACCGCTGGTTGCCGATCACCGCCTGCTGCATGGTAAGAACTTGTAAGACATTGATATTTGCTTTACTGTGAGCATTTTACCACCACATCCTAGTAGTTATAGGAACATTATTTTTGGGTTTTGTTTCTTGTTCTACTAATCATGACAGGATCCAGAGTCAATTCATGGGCTTTGTTGATCGCGGGAGACGTGCCACCACCTTTGCAAATACCACAACCGTCACGAGAGGTGCACAAACATCCAAATGCACATGATCAGGTTAATGTATCTATACCACCATTTAATGGCCGTTTTAAACCTGCTTTATATATTGAATGGGAGTTCGACATAAAAAATATATTTGCTTCCCATAATTTCAATGAACATAAAAAGGTTAAGGTTGCGGTTGGTTCTTTCACTGGTTATGCTTTGGTTTGGTGGAGTGAATATTGTCGGTTACACCCTGATTATATACCTACTACTTGGGATGATTTGAAACTTGCCATGCGACATACTTTCGTCCCTGCTTATTATACTCGTGACATGATTAAGAAGTTGCAACACTTAAAACAAGGTAGTGAAACTGTAACAAAATATTATGATGATTTCCAAACTACCTTGTTGCATTCCTCTTTGGAAGAAAGTGAAGATGATTTTATGGATAGATTTTGGGGAGGATTAAACCGTGATATTCAAGAGATACTAATTCATGAAGAGTGTTATCCTATGGACCATTTGTTTCATCTTGCTTGCAAAGCTGAACAGGAAATAAAACGACGTGTTGGCCACGAGGAGAACAAGCGCACGGTGCACATTCCAAGAGTTGATATGATTGTTCCTTCAACTACTAGGCATACTATGACAACCACATCCGTTGTTGTCAGGACTACATCACCTCCACCATGTGACACATCGCCCCCGAGAGTGGCTACATCATCTGAGTTGATCATAAGAGGTAATGACAAAGGTACTGATCTTCCATCTCTACATGAGAATGATGAATGCCTTGTCAATTTGAATGCACCATCTGATGAGCTACCCACTACTTTGATCACACCACCTATTTTAGAGGACTACGTTGATAATTTGACTTTGCCATGTGATCAAACAACTGAAATACCAACAATTTTGAGTGCACCCATTGAATTAACTATTGATGCAAAAGAACCAATGTTTAATCATTTTGATATGACATCTAATCTTGGTGATGATTCTGTGTTAAATGACTTATTGCATGTTTGCTTATTTAAGCATGTTGTAGCATGTAAATTTGATGCAAATAAGGTTTATTCACCAATGTTGGGATGGTTTAATGATGAACATTGTCAATCTTTTGAAATGAATAAGAGCTTCACTTATATGTGCAAACTGAGTTGCAATATTTTCATGCGTTCTACTTCTTGTGCTAATTTTTTGGCTTTAGATTTTATGAACTATGCAAGTTACTCATCTATTCATGTGTCATATATGCAAAAATCAAGGGAAGTAAAAATGGATGACATATACATATACAACATGTACACCTTGTCTCTTTTGTTAGCCACATTTCAGATTAAGCAACGCCGAGGACGGCTTTATTTTCAAGAAGGGGAGGATGATGAGGACATGACTACCTTGGATATGACCAAAAATATTGCATATATGCATATTTGTCAGGTGATTTCTAGTGCAAACTATTCAATAATCTATTTATGTTATCCAGAACAAAAATACTTCACACACTTTTGTGTTTTGTCTAATTGCAGGTGTATGGGACATTTGTACAATCCACATATGAAGATAAGGAAGAAAGAGATGTTTATTTGCTGTTCAAAAAGTTCTCTCACGTCACTTTTGGCCCAAGAGAAGATAGAGTCCAAGTCTCTCACGTTCTGGATTCAGATTCGGACTGCACAGACACACCTGACTCAAAACGCACACAAGTTTTTCATACGGACTCCGAATTGGGTGATTCTTTTTTTGTTGGAAACTAGATTTCGTGCACTTTCCAACCCAATTGGAATCACCTTCAAATTCGTCCGGAGCGTTGAGTTGTGGACGAAACAATCTGATGCTGCAGCAGAATCCGAGTCAAACTACAAGTCCAAAGGTGTTACGTCACCTCCACTTGGGCCCATTGGCCTTGTACGACCTAGATTTAGTTTTAGGCTGCCTTGGGACGTCCTCCCACCTCCTTGGCCGCCACCCCTTGCTCCTATATAAGTAGATCCATCTAGTAGCTTTTCCTTGGGATTTGTTTAGTTAAAAGTTAGCCATTGCAACTTCGTGTACTTCGTTTGTGTCCAACGACCAGACCAAGACCGCTTACGGATCCCCACCATTATCAATACCTCATATATATTTGCAATATTCAGATTGCTTTATCATATTCTTGCTCGTTCTTCGATTGCTTGCAGGAATAGACCTTCGTGGTCAGGCTGACCGTGCTTCCGGCATCGTCAGTAACCTCAGGAGATTGGTTTAGCGATTGCTAAGGCGCAACATCGTGCACGTTTGTAGTCGGATCGTTAAAGTCGTCTCCACCAAATCGATAGTTATCATCTCATCGAAAGATCGGGACACCCTCGCCTCTATCAAGTGGTATCAGTTTTCAGGTTGCTCGGTGAGAATTTCCAGTTTTCCTAGATTAGATTTACTTTCTTACCTATTGTCCAAGAAAAAGCCACAAAAAAGAGTTAGATCTATTCATCCTTGGTCCAAGCCAGTCTGAGCCGTTGCAATTTTCTTTTCATTGATTGCATAGTTGAATTATCGATTGCATCGTCGTGTCGAGTTGCTGGTCTTAGTGTCTAGTTCATTTAGAGTTTCGAGTTCTGTTCACATTAGTCACGCCACCGCTGCATCATTATCTCTTCCGCTGTCCACCACCCATCCATCAATTTCCACCACGTGCTACCCACCATTCATTGTCATAATAATAGTTGAGATCGTTCACATCTTCACTTGATCCAATCTGCATCTTATCTAGTTTGTTTTGGAAAGAGGGAGAAAAAAGAGAGAAAAAAACGAGAGAAAAAAAAAGGAAAAAAAGTCAGAGAAAAAAAAAGGAGAGAAAGAAAAAAAAGTGTGAGGAAAAAAAAGAGAGAAGAAAAAAAAACAAAAAAATCGGCACAAACTTTTTCAGAGGAAAGTTGGAGACAAAGTTGTTGATATATCCTGCTTGGCTGTTGTTTCACCTCATTATCTTCACTACTGTTGTGATCTTCACTTATATCTTGCTGTCAAGAGCTACTTAGTATCCTTCATTGATGCTAGTTGTGCTACGCCGTGACCTCATTAGTGTTCTAGGCTCGCGTCTCTAGTCCGGTCTAGCCTAGGACCAGCACAGTACCGTCGTTGAGCGTTTATTCAACATTGCATCTTTGAATTGATTATTGCTAATCTTTTGCTACCATATATAGCCAACCCAGCTCCACATATTTCTACACCGTGTATACGTACGCTCCCCTGGCAATCGTTTTACTCAATATTCGGAGTTACTTGACACCGCTGGTTGCCGATCACCGCCTGCTGCATGGTAAGAACTTGTAAGACATTGATATTTGCTTTACTGTGAGCGTTTTACCACCACATCCTAGTAGTTATAGGAACATTATTTTTGGGTTTTGTTTCTTGTTCTACTAATCATGACAGGATCCAGAGTCAATTCATGGGCTTTGTCGATCGCGGGAGACGTGCCACCACCTTTGCAAATACCACAACCGTCACGAGAGGTGCACAAACATCCAAATGCACATGATCAGGTTAATGTATCTATACCACCATTTAATGGCCGTTTTAAACCTGCTTTATATATTGAATGGGAGTTAGACATAAAAAATATATTTGCTTCCCATAATTTCAATGAACATAAAAAGGTTAAGGTTGCGGTTGGTTCTTTCACTGGTTATGCTTTGGTTTGGTGGAGTGAATATTGTCGGTTACACCCTGATTATATACCTACTACTTGGGATGATTTGAAACTTGCCATGCGACATACTTTCGTCCCTGCTTATTATACTCGTGACATGATTAAGAAGTTGCAACACTTAAAACAAGGTAGTGAAACTGTAACAAAATATTATGATGATTTACAAACTACCTTGTTGCATTCCTCTTTAGAAGAAAGTGAAGATGATTTTATGGATAGATTTTGGGGAGGATTAAACCGTGATATTCAGGAGATACTAATTCATGAAGAGTGTTATCCTATGGACCATTTGTTTCATCTTGCTTGCAAAGCTGAACAGGAAATAAAACGACGTGTTGGCCACGAGGAGAACAAGCGCACGGTGCACATTCCAAGAGTTGATATGATTGTTCCTTCAACTACTAGGCATACTATGACAACCGCATCCGTTGTTGTCAGGACTACATCACCTCCACCATGTGACACATCGCCCCCGAGAGTGGCTACATCATCTGAGTTGATCATAAGAGGTAATGACAAAGGTACTGATCTTCCATCTCTACATGAGAATGATGAATGCCTTGTCAATTTGAATGCACCATCTGATGAGCTACCCACTACTTTGATCACACCACCTATTTTAGAGGACTACGTTGATAATTTGACTTTGCCATGTGATCAAACAACTGAAATACCAACAATTTTGAGTGCACCCATTGAATTAACTATTCATGCAAAAGAACCAATGTTTAATTATTTTGATATGACCTCTAATCTTGGTGATGATTCTGTGTTGAATGACTTATTGCATGTTTGCTTATTTAAGCATGTTGTAGCATGTAAATTTGATGCAAGTAAGGTTTATTCACCAATGTTGGGATGGTTTAATGATGAACATTGTCAATCTTTTGAAATGAATAAGAGCTTCACTTATATGTGCAAACTGAGTTGCAATATTTTCATGCCTTCTACTTCTTGTGCTAATTTTTTGGCTTTAGATTTTGTGAACTATGCAAGTTACTCATCTATTCATGTGTCATATATGCAAAAATCAAGGGAAGTAAAAATGGATGACATATACATATACAACATGTACACCTTGTCTCTTTTGTTAGCCACATTTCAGATTAAGCAACGCCGAGGACGGCTTTATTTTCAAGAAGGGGAGGATGATGAGGACATGACTACCTTGGATATGACCAAAAATATTGCATATATGCATATTTGTCAGGTGATTTCTAGTGCAAACTATTCAATAATCTATTTATGTTATCCAGAACAAAAATACTTCACACACTTTTGTGTTTTGTCTAATTGCAGGTGTATGGGACATTTGTACAATCCACATATGAAGATAAGGAAGAAAGAGATGTTTATTTGCTGTCCAAAAAGTTCTCTCACGTCACTTTTGGCCCAAGAGAAGATAGAGTCCAAGTCTCTCACGTTCTGGATTCAGATTCGGACTGCACAGACATACCTGACTCAAAACGCACACAAGTTTTTCATACGGACTCCAAATTGGGTGATTTTTTTTTGTTGGAAACTAGATTTCGTGCACTTTCCAACCCAATTGGAATCACCTTCAAATTCGTCCGGAGCGTTGAGTTGTGGACGAAACAATCTGATACTGCAGCAGAATCCGAGTGAAACTACAAGTCCAAAGGTGTTACATCACCTCCACTTGGGCCCATTGGCCTTGTACGACCTAGATTTAGTTTTAGGCTGCCTTGGGACGTCTTCCCACCTCCTTGGCCGCCACCCCTTGCTCCTATATAAGTAGATCCATCTAGTAGCTTTTCCTTGGGATTTGTTTAGTTAAAAGTTAGCCATTGCAACTTCGTGTACTTCGTTTGTGTCCAACGACCAGACCAAGACCGCTTCCGGATCCCCACCTTTATCAATACTTCATATATACTCGCAATATTCAGATTGCTTTTATCATATTCTTGCTTGTTCTTCGATTGCTTGCAGGAATAGACCTTCGTGGTCAGGTTGATTGTGCTCCGGCTTGGTCAATAACCTCTCAGAGTTGGTTTAGCGATTGCTAAGGCGCAACGTCGTGCACGATTGTAGTCGGATCGTCAAAGTCGTCTCCACCAAATCGATAGTTATCATCTCATCGAAAGATCGGGACACCCCGCCTCTATCAACCATTATCTGCCAAGAGCGCACCTGCTGGGCCTGCACAGAGTTCTTCTTCTTCCATGGCATCAACAGGGCACACAAGTGATATTATTTGTCGTCGTTGTAAGGGAGGAGGTCATTATGCGAGAGAATGCAAATCTCCGCGTGTGATGATTGCTACCGCAGATGGTGGATATGAGTCCGCTAGTGACTATGATGAGGAGACTTTGGCTCTTATTACACGTGAAGAACATGGTGGAGATGATTCTGATCATGAGACGCAATACATGGCTCCTGAAGACGCTGACAGGTATGAATGTTTAGTTGCTCAACGTGTTTTGAGTGTGCAGGTCACACAAGCTGAGCAAAATCAGAGGCACAATTTGTTCCATACCAAGGGAGTTGTGAAGGAACGTTCTGTGCGCGTCATAATAGACGGAGGGAGCTGCAACAACTTGGCTAGCATGGAGATGGTGGAGAAGCTTTCTCTCACCACAAGACCACATCCATATCCTTACTACATCCAATGGTTCAACAACAGCGGCAGGGTTAAGGTAACACGTACTGTTCGTGTGCATTTTAGTATCTCTACATATGCTGATTATGTTGATTGTGATGTGGTACCTATGCAAGCATGTTCCTTATTACTTGGTAGACCATGGCAATTTGATAAAAACTCTGTACACCATGGTAGAAACAATCACTATACTCTTGTTCATAAGGATAAAAATATTACTTTGCTTCCTATGACTCCTGATTCCATTTTGAAAGATGATATTAATAGAGCTAATAAAGCAAAACAGGAGAAGAATAAGAGTGAAAATCAGATTGTGGCAAAAGAATTTGAGCAACAAATGAAGCCTAATAATAAACCATCTAGTGTTGCATCTGAAATTAAATTGAAAAGTGCATGTTTATTTGCCACCAAATCTGATATTGATGAGCTAGATTTCAGCAAATCTGTTTGCTATGCTTTTGTGTGCAAAGAGGCATTATTTTCATTCGAGGACGTGCCTTCCTCTTTGCCTCCTGCTGTCACTAACATTTTGCAGGAGTTCGCTGACGTCTTTCCACAAGACGTGCCACCGGGATTACCGCCTATTCGAGGGATTGAGCATCAGATTGACTTAATTCCCGGTGCTTCACTGCCAAACCGTGCACCATACCGTACCAATCCGGAGGAGACGAAGGAGATTATGCGTCAAGTACAAGAGCTTCTCGACAAAGGTATATACGCGAATCCCTTAGTCCTTGTGTTGTTCCTATTATTCTAGTGCCGAAAAAGGATGGTACATCACGTATGTGTGTTGATTGTAGAGGCATTAATAATATTACTATTCGTTATCGTCATCCTATTCCTAGGCTCGATGATATGCTTGATGAATTGAGTGGCTCTACAATATTCTCCAAAGTTGATTTGCGTAGTGGATACCATGAAATTCGTATGAAATTGGGAGATGAATGGAAAACAGCATTGAAAACTAAGTTTGGATTATATGAGTGGTTAGTCATGCCTTTTGGGTTAACTAATGCACCTAGTACTTTCATGAGATTAATGAACGAAGTTTTACGTGCTTTCATTGGACGATTTGTGATAGTTTAGTTTGATGACAAATTGATTTATAACAGATCTTTGGAAGAACATTTGGAACATTTACGTGCTGTTTTTATTGCTCTATGTGATGCACGTTTGTTTGGTAACCTTGGGAAGTGCACCTTTTGCATCCACCGAGTATCTTTTCTTGGCTATGTTGTTACTCCACAGGGAATTGAAGTTGATAAAGCCAAGATTGAAGCTATTGAGAGTTGGCCGCAACCCAAAACGGTCACACAAGTGAGGAGTTTTCTTGGCCTCGCTGGATTCTATAGGCGTTTTGTGAGAGATTTCAGCACCATTGCTGCACCTCTCAATGAGCTTACAAAGAAAGATGTGCCTTCTCTTTGGGGTACCGCACAGGAAGAAGCCTTCTCGGTATTGAAAGATAAGTTGACACATGCTCCTTTACTCCAACTTCCTGATTTTAATAAGACTTTTGAGCTTGAATGTGATGCTAGTGGAATTGGATTAGGCGGTGTGTTATTACAAGATGGCAAACCTGTTGCATACTTTTCTGAAAAATTGAGTGGGCCTAGTCTGAATTATTCTACTTATGATAAAGAATTATATGCTCTTGTTCGGACTTTAGAAACATGGCAACATTATTTATGGCCCAAAGAATTTGTTATACATTCTGATCATGAATCTTTGAAACATATTAAAAGTCAAGCTAAACTGAATCGTAGACATGCTAAATGGGTTGAATTCATTGAGACTTTTCCTTATGTCATTAAACACAAGAAGGGAAAACAAAATGTTATTGCTGATGCATTGTCTCGCCGCTATACTATGCTTTCACAACTTGACTTCAAAATATTTGGTTTGGAGACCATCAAAGATCAATATGTGCATGATGCTGATTTTAAAGATGTAATGCAGAATTGTAAAGAAGGAAGAATGTGGAACAAGTTCATCGTTAACGATGGATTTGTGTTTCGTGCTAACAAGCTATGCATTCCAGCTAGCTCCGTTCGTCTTTTGTTGTTGCAGGAGGCGCATGGAGGAGGATTAATGGGACACTTTGGTGTGAAGAAGACGGAGGACGTACTTGCTACACATTTCTTTTGGCCAAAGATGAGACGGGATGTTGAGCGTTTTATTGCTCGATGCCTACATGTCAAAAAGCTAAGTCACGACTCAATCCTCATGGTTTATATATGCCTTTGCCTGTACCTAGTGTTCATTGGGAGGATATATCTATGGACTTTGTTTTAGGTTTACCTCGAACAAAGAAGGGGAGGATAGCATATTTGTTGTCGTGGATAGATTCTCAAAAATGGCACACTTTATACCATGTCATAAAAGCGATGATGCTGTTAATGTTGCTGATTTGTTCTTTCGTGAAATTATTCGCTTGCATGGTGTGCCAAATACTATTGTTTCAGATCGTGATACTAAATTTCTTAGCCACTTTTGGAGATGTTTATGGGCTAAGTTGGGGACTAAACTGCTTTTTAGTACTACTTGTCACCCCCAAACTGATGGACAAATTGAAGTAGAAAATAGAACATTGTCTACTATGCTTAGGGCTGTTTTGAAGAATAATAAGAAAATGTGGGAGGAATGCTTGCCTCATATTGAATTTGCTTATAATCGTTCATAGCATTCTACTACTAAGATGTGCCCTTTTGAAGTTGTGTATGGTTTCCTACCTCGTGCTCCTATTGATTTGTTGCCTCTTCCATCTTCGGAGAAGGTTAATTTTGATGCTAAACAACATGCTGAATTGATTTTAAAAATGCATGAGTTAACTAAGGAAAACATTGAGCGTATGAATGCTAAATATAAACTTGCTGGAGATAAGGGTAGAAAACATGTTGTGTTTGCACCTGGAGATCTTGTTTGGTTACATTTGCGTAAGGATAGATTTCCTGATTTGCGCAAATCAAAGCTAATGCCACGTGCTGATGGTCCCTTTAAGGTGTTAGAGAAAATAAATGATAATGCATATAAACTTGAGCTGCCTGTAGATTTTGGGGTTAGTCCCACTTTTAACATTGCAGATTTGAAGCCTTATTTGGGTGAGGAAGATGAGCTTCCGTCGAGGACGACTTCATTTCAAGAAGGGGAGGATGATGAGGACATCAATACAATTGTTACACCCACAGCCCCTGCTGCTATACATACTGGACCAATTACTAGAGCTCGTGCACGCCAACTAAATTACCAGGTACTTTCATTTCTTGGTAATGATTCTAATGTTCATGAGAGTATGATGCTGCCTAAATTGGATACATTTGTTTTGCTTACATATGAAGGGCCTAGCTTGGAGAAGGATGAACATTGGAGCAAGAACAAGCATGGAGATGATGGCATGCGCAAGGGGAACAAGAACGGAGTTACAAGTGATGATTTCAGGACTTTGAAGCCACCATAATGGGTGCATGAAGCCTTGGACGAAATATACAAGATGCCACTTCATAAATTTCGTCCCGAGGCTATTTTAGGTGCTGCGTCACCTTATTATTGGGCCAGGCCCATGTAATTTCGAAATACATAAGTATAGGCTATTTTTAGAGTACGTATGTGTGGGGAAACAAGAGATAGGGTTGATTTCGGACCCCTCCACCAAGGGCCACGAAATTCCCCCCCTCTTCCTCCATATATACAGCCCTTAGGGCATCGTTTAGACTTCGGGTTTTGTTTAGATTAAAAGTTCGCCATAGCTGCAACTTCGCGTACTTCGTTTGTGTTCAACGACCAGACAAAGGCGTTACAGAACCCCACCTTGATCAATAAAGCTTTCATCTTATATTCGCAATATCCCGATTGCAATCTCAGTTTCTTGCTTGTTCTTCGTTTGCTCGCAGGAAACAGACCCTCGTGGTCAGGTTGATCGTGCTCCGGCGTGGTCAATAACCTCTCAGAGTTGGTTTAGCGATTGCTAAGGCGCGACGTCCTCGCACGTTCGTAGTCGGATCGTCAAAGTCGACTGCCACCAAAGTGATATCCATCATCTCATCAAAAGACGGGACACCTTTGCCTCTATCACGAGATGTACCTCTACCCTCATCGTGGATCTGACAAGACCGTCGCGAGAACGACTACTTCCACTACTGTCCCGATGATCACCGATGACCGATAGTACCACTACTTCCACTAAGAACGTCCCGAGAACGTCTACTTCCTCTACTTTGCACCGAACCCGAACCGTCCCGTTTGCACGCTTCGAAGGTATAAATCCGAGACGACCGCTCGTGAACGAAAGCATGTATTGTATGAGATGTATGTTTGGATGTTGTATCCGCCCGTGAACGTTAGTTGTTTCCCTTGCTTGGCACTGCCGTCGACCCGTGGGAACCCGGTAACCGGGATCACCCCACCATCTCTAGTTATTCCGCTCCAGTCATTTTTCCATGAGCTACCGGAACCGATATGTTGTCGTGGCATCATTTTCGGAATTGTTGCCGTGCCACCCCTTTAGTTTCTGCCATGATGACAAATGCTTCATAATATGGTCATGTCAATATTTTCATAAAATTGCTTAAAACTTCAACATGTCATCCGCATCATGATAACAACATCAAGAATGTTTAAATTGTTGTTTGCTTCAATTGCTAAATGACATGTGGGGACTTACCGGAATGGTTATTTGTTGTTTCCGGCATCATTTAAAATGCCCAACCATGTAGCTTACTTATGTTTCATCTCTTGCCATGTTTAACAACATTTAATATTGTTGGGTACATAAACGGGAGAGAACTAAATAATCGAATGTGCTATTTCGTCAATATGCAACTCGTTGCATATTGAGCTCCACTTAAACTTGTAGTTTTGTTTGTGCACTTTGCCATGCCATGCATATTTAAACCGGACATGCATCATACTTCGTTGTGCATCATGCCATGATTATGCTTGTGTGTTTACTATGTTGCTTGCTTATTTCCGGGTTGCTTCTCTCGTTAGCTTCGGTTTCGTTCTGGGGTTGTGAGGATTTGTTCGACTACGTCTGTTTGTCTTCTTCATGGACTCGTTCTTCTTCCTTGCAGGATCTCAGGCAAGATAACCATACCCTCGAAATCACTTCTATCTTTGCTTGCTAGTTGTTCTCTCTATCGCTATGTCGCGGTACCTACCACTTGTTATATCATGCCTCCCATATTGCCATGTTAAGCCTCTAACCCACCTTCCTAGCAAACCGTTGTTTGGGTATGTTACCGCTTTTGCTCAGCCCCTCTTATAGCGTTGCTAGTTGCAGGTGAAGTTGAAGTTTGTTCCATGTTGGAACATGGATTTTGTTGGGATATCACAGTATCACTTATTTAATTAATGCATCTATATACTTGGTAAAGGGTGGAAGGCTCGGCCTAAGGCCTGGTGTTTTTTAGCACTCTTGCGGCCTTAGTTTCCGTCATACCGATGTTATGTTCCTTGATTTTGCGTTCCTTACATGGTTGGGTGTTATGGGAACCCCTTGACAGTTTTCTTTGAATAAAACTCCTCCAGCAAGGCCCAACCTTGGTTTTACATTTGCCACCTAAGCCTTTTCCCTTGTGTTTTGCAGACTCAAGGGTCATCTTTATTTTAACCCCCGGGCCAGTGCTCCTCTGAGTGTTGGTCCAAAACAGAGCCACTTGCAGTGCTACGCCTAGGCAACTTGGGGTATCATCGGTTGCCATATGTAGTGTTCATCCGGTGTGCCATGAGAACGAGATATGTGCGACTCCTATCGGGATTTTACGGCACATCGGGCGGCTTTGTTGGTCTTGTTTTACCATTGTCGAAATGTCTTGTAACCGGGATTCTGAGATTGATCGGGTCTTCCCGAGAGAAGGAATATCTTTCGTTGACTGTGAGAGATTGTGATAGGCTAAGTTGGGACACCCCCTGCAGGGTATAAACTTTCGAGAGTCGTGCCCGCGGCTATGTGGCAGATGGGAATTTGTTAATATCCGGTTGTAGAGAACTTCACACTTAACTTAATTAAAATGAATCAACCGCGTGTGTAGCCGTGATGGTCTCTTTTCGGCGGAGTCCGGGAAGTGAACATGGTCTTGTGTTATGTTTGAACGTAGATAGTTTTCAGGATCACTTATTGATCACTTCTAGCTTCTCGACCGTTTGCGTTGCTTCTCTTCTGATGAGGACATCAATACAATTGTTACACCCACAGCCCCTGCTGCTATACATACTGGACCAATTACTAGAGCTCGTGCACGCCAACTAAACTACCAGGTACTTTCGTTTCTTGGTAATGATTCTAATGTTCATGAGAATATGATGCTGCCTAAATTGGATACATTTGTTTTGCTTACAAATGAAGGGCCTAGCTTGGAGAAGGATGAACATTGGAGCAAGAACAAGAACGGAGTTACAAGTGATGATTTCAGGACTTTGAAGCCACCATAATGGGTGCATGAAGCCTTGGACGAAATATACAAGATGCCACTTCATAAATTTCGTTCCGAGGCTATTTTAGGTGTTGCGTCACCTTATTATTGGGCCAGGCCCATGTAATTTCGAAATACATAAGTATAGGCTATTTTTAGAGTCCGTATGTGTGGGGAAACAAGAGATAGGGTTGATTTCGGACCCCTCCACCAAGGGCCACGAAATTCCCCCCCTCTTCCTCCATATATACAGCCCTTAGGGCATCGTTTAGACTTTGGGTTTTGTTTAGATTAAAAGTTCGCCATAGCTGCAACTTCGCGTACTTCGTTTGTGTTCAACGACCAGACAAAGGCGTCACAGAACCCCACCTTGATCAATAAAGCTTTCATCTTATATTCGCAATATCCAGATTGCAATCTCAGTTTCTTGCTTGTTCTTCGTTTGCTCGCAGGAAACAGACCCTCGTGGTCAGGTTGATCGTGCTCCGGCGTGGTCAATAACCTCTCGGAGTTGGTTTAGCGATTGCTAAGGCGCGACGTCCTCGCACGTTCGTAGTCGGGTCGTCAAAGTCGACTGCCACCAAAGCGATATCCATCATCTCATCGAAAGACGGGACACCTTTGCCTCTATCAAGTGGTATCAGATTTCCAGGTTGCTCGGTGAGATTTTACAGTTTTTCGTAGTTTAGATCGAGTCTGTTCTTCATACCTATAGTCCACGAAAAAGCCAAAAAAAAATTAGGGTTAGTTCATCCCATCCGAACAAATCTGAGCCTTGCATAATCTTTTCTGTATTTGCTTTGTTGAATTTGCGGTTGCATCGTCGTGTTCAGTTGCTGGTCTTAGCGTCTAGTCTTTTAGAGTTTCGAGTTCTGTTCACAAGTTGTCACGCCGTCGCCGCACCATCATCATCGCCCCTGCCATCTACCACCACCGCTCCGAATCCGTATCCATATACCACCACCAATCCGTGTCCATATACCACCACCGATCCATATCCAAATACTACCACCACTGCCATATACCACCACCATATATCCACCACCAATCCAAGTTCCTTGCTTATTAGGTTTGTTTTCGGGATCAATCTAGATTCCGATTCGTGTTTCCTTGCCGGAGTAGGTTTCGGAAAAAAAAAGAGTCGGGTAGCCACGCTCCATTTAGGCCCAAAATTTTTCGAAAACGCATTTTTCGAAAAAATTTCTGGCTATCCTATTTTTAGGTGTTTCTGAGTGTTTTGAGACAGGTGCCATTATAGGAACTTTTTTTTGACCCGTTTCCAGTTTTTGGGTCCGGGCAGTCGAAAAAAAAAATTTGGTCGAAAAAAATTTCGTGCCCATCCTGTCCGTTTGAGCTAGGAAGAGTTTTGAGACACTCGCCATTATAGTGATTTTTCGCAAAAAAAAAAGCAGCGCAAAAAAAAAGAGCGCAAAAAAAAAGAGCGAAAAAAAAAATTCAGAGTGTGCTTTTCCCTTGTTTACGTGCCGCGCCGTGATTTTGTTGGTGTTCTAGGCTCGCGTCTCTAGCACAGTCTAGCCTAGGACCAGCACAGTACCGTCGTTGAGCGTTTATTCAACTTTGCATCTCTGAATTGATTATTGCTGACCCTTTTTGCTACCATACTATAAGCCTTCCCAGCTCCACATACATCTACGTCGTGTGTTCGACTCTCCCTGGTAATCGCTCTATCCAAGCTTTGAGAGTTTTTGACTACAACGGTTGCTGATCACCGCCTGCTGCTGGGTAAGAACTGGTAAGAATTTGAGATTTGCTTGACGGATTTGTGATACACCACCACCACTTCTTAGTAGTCTGTAGGATCATATTCTTGTGTGTTTCTATTGCTGCTAACCATGCCAGGATCACAAGCCGACGAGATTGACTGGGAGAATTTATCAAACAAGGAGCTTCATGATAAGTTTCAGCAAATGATGACTGAACAGGTGCAAGATGTGCTGAACAATTTTGAAGAGGCCATGGAGAAGATCACTGGCCTTGAGAAGACGTTCGAAACAAAGCTCAATAACAGATTTAATGAATTGCTCGCGCGTCTTCCACCACCACCACCCGCTGCACCTAACGCACCTCTCCAACAACAACAACAACGACTACCTCCACGTCGTGAAATAGACCTTCGCCGAGCGAGCCGTGTTCCTCTTGCATTTGGCCAAACTGTTGGTGCTGCTGTTGATACTTCTGTGGCTCCTGCTACTGCTGTTGCTGGTACCCAGGAGGATGATGAGTATGCGGGCGATTATGAGGATGAGGTTGATCAAAATCAGATCTACGAGCAGCCACCAGCACCACCACCAGCAGGTCGACCTCAGGTATATATTCGTAATGGTAGGCCTGCACCACCACCACCTCAGGTACGAGATGATGTCCATATTCCTAAACTGAAATTGAATATTCCACCATTTGAGGGTAGATATGTTCCTGATATATATCTTACTTGGGAGTTAGAAACTGAACAACGATTTACATGTTTACAATATCCTGAGGAGAGACGAGTTGCTGCTGCTGTTTGTGCTTTCACTAGTTTTGCATGTGTATGGTGGTCTGAACATTGTAGATTATATCCTATTCCAACTACTTGGGCTGCTTTGAAAACTGCTATGCGTACGCGTTGGGTTCCACCATATTATCAACGTGAATTGCTTCAAAAATTGCAGCGTTTAAGACAAGGAAAAAATTCTGTAGAAGAATATTATCAGGAATTACAAACCGGCATGATTAGATGTGGTATTGTTGAGGAGAATGAAGCTATGCTTGCACGTTTTCTGGGTGGATTAAATAGAGAGATTCAGACCATTCTAGACTATAAGGAGTATACTAATATCACTCGTTTATTCCATCTTGCTTGTAAAGCTGAACGTGAAGTGCAGGATCGACAAGCATTGGGGCGAACTAACTTTTCTGCAGGCCGACCTTCATCATGGACACCACGTGCATCTTCTACTTCAACTGCACCAGCACCTCCATCCGGTGCCACCTCCAGCCGTGATACAAGAAAACAGGCACAACCACCATTATCTGCCAAGAGCACACCTGCGGGGCCTGCACAGCGTTCTTCTTCTTCCATGGCATCAACAGGGCACACAAGTGATATTATTTGTCGTCGTTGTAAGGGAGGAGGCCATTATGCGAGGGAATGCAAATCTCCGCGTGTGATGATTGCTACTGCGGATGGTGGATATGAGTCCGCTAGTGACTATGATGAGGAGACATTGGCTCTTATTACACGTGAAGAACATGGTGGAGATGATTCTGATCATGAGACGCAATACATGGCTCCTGAAGACGCTGACAGGTATGAATGTTTAGTTGCTCAACGTGTTTTGAGTGTGCAGGTCACACAAGCTGAGCAAAATCAGAGGCACAATTTGTTCCATACCAAGGGAGTTGTGAAGGAACGTTCTGTGCGCGTCATAATAGACGGAGGGAGCTGCAACAACTTGGCTAGCATGGAGATGGTGGAGAAGCTTTCTCTCACCACAAGACCACATCCACATCCTTACTACATCCAATGGTTCAACAACAGCGGCAAGGTTAAGGTAACACGTACTGTTCGTGTGCATTTTAGTATCTCTACATATGCTGATTATGTTGATTGTGATGTGGTACCTATGCAAGCATGTTCCTTATTACTTGGTGATAGAGGCAAAGGTGTCCCGTCTTTCGATGAGATGGTGAATTTCGCTTTGGTGGAAGTCGACTTTGACGATCCGACTACGAACGTGCGAGGACGTCGCGCCTTAGCAATCGCTAAACCAACTCCGAGAGGTTATTGACCACGCCGGAGCACGATCAACCTGACCACGAGGGTCTGTTTCCTGCGAGCAAACGAAGAACAAGCAAGAAACTAAGATTGCAATCTGCATATTGCGAATATAAGATGAAAGCTTTATTGATCAAGGTGGGGTTCTGTGACGCCTTTGTCTGGTCGTTGAACACAAACGAAGTACGCGAAGTTGCAGCTATGGCGAACTTTTAATCTAAACAAAACCCAAAGTCTAAACGATGCCCTAAGGGCTGTATATATGGAGGAAGAGGGGGGAATTTCGTGACCCTTGGTGGAGGGGTCCGAAATCAACCCTATCTCTTGTTTCCCCACACATACGGACTCTAAAAATAGCCTATACTTATGTATTTCGAAATTACATGGGCCTGGCCCAATAATAAGGTGACGCAACACCTAAAATAGCCTCGGGACGAAATTTATGAAGTGGCATCTTGTATATTTCGTCCAAGGCTTCATGCACCCATTATGGTGGCTTCAAAGTCCTGAAATCATCACTTGTAACTCCGTTCTTGTTCCCCTTGCGCATGCCATCATCTCCATGCTTGTTCTTGCTCCAATGTTCATCCTTCTCCAAGCTAGACCCTTCATTTGTAAGCAAAACAAATGTATCCAATTTAGGCAGCATCATATTCTCATGAACATTAGAATCATTACCAAGAAACGAAAGTACCTGGTAATTTAGTTGGCGTGCACGAGCTCTAGTAATTGGTCCAGTATGTATAGCAGCAGGGGCTGTGGGTGTAACAATTGTATTGATGTCCTCATCATCCTCCCCTTCTTGAAATGAAGTCGTCCTCGACGGAAGTTCATCTTCCTCACCCAAATAAGGCTTCAAATCTGCAATGTTAAAAGTGGGACTAACCCCAAAATCTGCAGGCAGCTCAAGTTTATATGCATTATCATTTATTTTCTCTAACACCTTAAAGGGACCATCAGAACGTGGCATTAGCTTTGATTTGCGCAAATCGGGAAATCTATCCTTACGCAAATGTAACCAAACAAGATCTCCAGGTGCAAACACAACATGTTTTCTACCCTTATCTCCAGCAAGTTTATATTTAGCATTCATACGCTCAATGTTTTCCTTAGTTAACTCATGCATTTTTAAAATCAATTCAGCACGTTGTTTAGCATCAAAATTAACCTTCTCCGAAGATGGAAGAGGCAACAAATCAATAGGTGCACGAGGTAGGAAACCATACACAACTTCAAAAGGGCACATCTTAGTAGTAGAATGCAATGAACGATTATAAGCAAATTCAATATGAGGCAAGCATTCCTCCCACATTTTCTTATTATTCTTCAAAACAGCCCTAAGCATAGTAGACAACGTTCTATTGACTACTTCAGTTTGTCCATCAGTTTGGGGGTGACAAGTAGTACTAAAAAGCAGTTTAGTCCCCAACTTAGCCCATAAACATCTCCAAAAGTGGCTAAGAAATTTAGTATCACGATCTGAAACAATAGTATTTGGCACACCATGCAAGCGAATAATGTCACGAAAGAACAAATCAGCAACATTAACAGCATCATCGCTTTTATGACATGGTATAAAGTGTGCCATTTTCGAGAATCTATCCACGACAACAAATATGCTATCCCTCCCCTTCTTTGTTCGAGGTAAACCTAAAACAAAGTCCATAGATATATCCTCCCAAGGAACACTAGGTACAGGCAAAGGCATATATAAACCATGAGGATTGAGTCGTGACTTAGCTTTTTGACATGTAGTGCATCGAGCAATAAAACGCTCAACATCCCGTCTCATCTTTGGCCAAAAGAAATGTGTAGCAAGTACGTCCTCCGTCTTCTTCACGCCAAAGTGTCCCATTAATCCTCCTCCATGCGCCTCCTGCAACAACAAAAGACGAACGGAGCTAGCTGGAATGCATAGCTTGTTAGCACGAAACACAAATCCATCGTTAACGAGAAACTTGTTCCACATTCTTACTTCTTTACAATTCTGCATTACATCTTTAAAATCAGCATCATGCACATATTGATCTTTGATGGTCTCCAAACCAAATATTTTGAAGTCAAGTTGTGAAAGCATAGTATAGCGGCGAGACAATGCATCAGCAATAACATTTTCTTTTCCCTTCTTGTGTTTAATGACATAAGGGAAAGTCTCAATGAATTCAACCCATTTAGCATGTCTACGATTCAGTTTAGCTTGACTTTTAATATGTTTCAAAGATTCATGATCAGAATGTATAACAAATTCTTTGGGCCATAAATAATGTTGCCATGTTTCTAAAGTCCGAACAAGAGCATATAATTCTTTATCATAAGTAGAATAATTCAGACTAGGCCCACTCAATTTTTCAGAAAAGTATGCAACAGGTTTGCCATCTTGTAATAACACACCTCCTAATCCAATTCCACTAGCATCACATTCAAGCTCAAAAGTCTTATTAAAATCAGGAAGTTGGAGTAAAGGAGCATGTGTCAACTTATCTTTCAATACCGTGAAGGCTTCTTCCTGTGCAGTACCCCAAAGAAAAGGCACATATTTCTTTGTAAGCTCATTGAGAGGTGCAGCAATGGTGCTGAAATCTCTCACAAAACGCCTATAGAATCCAGCGAGGCCAAGAAAACTCCTCACTTGTGTGACCGTTTTGGGCTGCGGCCAACTCTCAATAGCTTCAATTCCCTGTGGAGTAACAACATAGCCAAGAAAAGATACTCGGTCGGTGCAAAAGGTGCACTTCCCAAGGTTACCAAACAAACGTGCTTCACGTAGAGCAATAAAAACAGCACGTAAATGTTCCAAATGTTCTTCCAAAGATCTGCTATAAATCAATATGTCATCAAAGTAAACTACCACAAATCGTCCAATGAAAGCACGTAAAACTTCGTTCATTAATCTCATGAAAGTACTAGGTGCATTAGTTAACCCAAAAGGCATGACTAACCACTCATATAATCCAAACTTAGTTTTAAATGCTGTTTTCCATTCATCTCCCAATTTCATACGAATTTGATGGTAGCCACTACGCAAATCAACTTTGGAGAATATTGTAGAGCCACTCAATTCATCAAGCATATCATCTAGCCTAGGAATAGGATGATGATAACGAATAGTAATATTATTAATGCCTCTACAATCAACACACATACGTGATGTACCATCCTTTTTCGGCACTAGAATAATAGGAACATCACAAGGACTAAGGGATTCGCGTATATAACCTTTGTCGAGAAGCTCTTGTACTTGACGCATAATCTCCTTCGTCTCCTCTGGATTGGTACGGTATGGTGCACGGTTTGGCAGTGAAGCACCGGGAATTAAGTCAATCTGATGCTCAATCCCTCGAATAGGCAGTAATCCCGGTGGCACGTCTTGTGGAAAAACGTCAGCGAACTCCTGCAAAATGTTAGTGACAGCAGGAGGCAAAGAGGAAGGCACGTCCTCGAATGAAAATAATGCCTCTTTGCACACAAAAGCATAGCAAACAGATTTGATGAAATCTAGCTCATCAATATCAGATTTGGTGGCAAATAAACATGCACTTTTCAATTTAATTTCAGAAGCAACACTAGATGGTTTATTATTAGGCTTCATTTGTTGCTCAAATTCTTTTGCCACAATCTGATTTTCACTCTTATTCTTCTCCTGTTGTGCTTTATTAGCTCTATTAATATCATCTTTCAAAATGGAATCAGGAGTCATAGGAAGCAAAGTAATATTTTTATCCTTATGAACAAGAGTATAGTGATTGTTTCTACCATGGTGTACAGAATTTTTATCAAATTGCCATGGTCTACCAAGTAATAAGGAACATGCTTGCATAGGTACCACATCACAATCAACATAATCAGCATATGTAGATGATGAGGACATGACTACCTTGGATATGACCAAAAATATTGCATATATGCATATTTGTCAGGTGATTTCTAGTGCAAACTATTCAATAATCTATTTATGTTATCCAGAACAAAAATACTTCACACACTTTTGTGTTTTGTCTAATTGCAGGTGTATGGGACATTTGTACAATCCACATATGAAGATAAGGAAGAAAGAGATGTTTATTTGCTGTCCAAAAAGTTCTCTCACGTCACTTTTGGCCCAAGAGAAGATGGAGTCCAAGTCTCTCACGTTCTGGATTCAGATTCGGACTGCACAGACATACCTGACTCAAAACGCACACAAGTTTTTCATACGGACTCCGAATTGGGTGATTCTTTTTTTGTTGGAAACTAGATTTCGTGCACTTTCCAACCCAATTGGAATCACCTTCAAATTCGTCCGGAGCGTTGAGTTGTGGACGAAACAATCTGATGCTGCAGCAGAATCCGAGTCAAACTACAAGTCCAAAGGTGTTACATCACCTCCACTTGGGCCCATTGGCCTTGTACGACCTAGATTTAGTTTTAGGCTGCCTTGGGACGTCCTCCCACCTCCTTGGCCGCCACCCCTTGCTCCTATATAAGTAGATCCATCTAGTAGCTTTTTCTTGGGATTTGTTTAGTTAAAAGTTAGCCATTGCAATTTCGTGTACTTCGTTTGTGTCCAACGACCAGACCAAGACCGCTTACGGATCCCCACCTTTATCAATACTTCATATATACTCGCAATATTCAGATTGCTTTTATCATATTCTTGCTTGTTCTTCGATTGCTTGCAGGAATAGACCTTCGTGGTCAGGTTGATTGTGCTCCAGCGTGGTCAATAACCTCTCGGAGTTGGTTTAGCGATTGCTAAGGCGCAACGTCGTGCACGTTTGTAGTCGGATCGTCAAAGTCATCTTCACCAAATCGATAGTTATCATCTCATCGAAAGATCGGGACACCCCGCCTCTATCAATGTGGAACAAGTTTCTCGTTAACGATGGATTTGTGTTTCGTGCTAACAAGCTATGCATTCCAGCTAGCTCCGTTCGTCTTTTGTTGTTGCAGGAGGCGCATGGAGGAGGATTAATGGGACACTTTGGCGTGAAGAAGACGGAGGACGTACTTGCTACACATTTCTTTTGGCCAAAGATGAGACGGGATGTTGAGCGTTTTATTGCTCGATGCACTACATGTCAAAAAGCTAAGTCACGACTCAATCCTCATGGTTTATATATGCCTTTGCCTGTACCTAGTGTTCCTTGGGAGGATATATCTATGGACTTTGTTTTAGGTTTACCTCGAACAAAGAAGGGGAGGGATAGCATATTTGTTGTCGTGGATAGATTCTCGAAAATGGCACACTTTATACCATGTCATAAAAGCGATGATGCTGTTAATGTTGCTGATTTGTTCTTTCGTGACATTATTCGCTTGCATGGTGTGCCAAATACTATTGTTTCAGATCGTGATACTAAATTTCTTAGCCACTTTTGGAGATGTTTATGGGCTAAGTTGGGGACTAAACTGCTTTTTAGTACTACTTGTCACCCCCAAACTGATGGACAAACTGAAGTAGTCAATAGAACGTTGTCTACTATGCTTAGGGCTGTTTTGAAGAATAATAAGAAAATGTGGGAGGAATGCTTGCCTCATATTGAATTTGCTTATAATCGTTCATTGCATTCTACTACTAAGATGTGCCCTTTTGAAGTTGTGTATGGTTTCCTACCTCGTGCACCTATTGATTTGTTGCCTCTTCCATCTTCGGAGAAGGTTAATTTTGATGCTAAACAACGTGCTGAATTGATTTTAAAAATGCATGAGTTAACTAAGGAAAACATTGAGCGTATGAATGCTAAATATAAACTTGCTGGAGATAAGGGTAGAAAACATGTTGTGTTTGCACCTGGAGATCTTGTTTGGTTACATTTGCGTGAGGATAGATTTCCTGATTTGCGCAAATCAAAGTTAATGCCACGTGCTGATGGTCCCTTTAAGGTGTTAGAGAAAATAAATGATAATGCATATAAACTTGAGCTGCCTGCAGATTTTGGGGTTAGTCCCACTTTTAACATTGCAGATTTGAAGCCTTATTTGGGTGAGGAAGATGAACTTCCGTCGAGGACGACTTCATTTCAAGAAGGGGAGGATGATGAGGACATCAATACAATTGTTACACCCACAGCCCCTGCTGCTATACATACTGGACCAATTACTAGAGCTCGTGCACACCAACTAAACTACCAGGTACTTTCGTTTCTTGGTAATGATTCTAATGTTCATGAGAATATGATGCTGCCTAAATTGGATACATTTGTTTTGCTTACAAATGAAGGGCCTAGCTTGGAGAAGGATGAACATTGGAGCAAGAACAAGAACGGAGTTACAAGTGATGATTTCAGGACTTTGAAGCCACCATAATGGGTGCATGAAGCCTTGGACGAAATATACAAGATGCCACTTCATAAATTTCGTTCCGAGGCTATTTTAGGTGCTGCGTCACCTTATTATTGGGCCAGGCCCATGTAATTTCGAAATACATAAGTATAGGCTATTTTTAGAGTCCGTATGTGTGGGGAAACAAGAGATAGGGTTGATTTCGGACCCCTCCACCAAGGGCCACGAAATTCCCCCCCTCTTCCTCCATATATACAGCCCTTAGGGCATCGTTTAGAATTTGGGGTTTTGTTTAGATTAAAAGTTCGCCATAGCTGCAACTTCGCGTACTTCGTTTGTGTTCAACGACCAGACAAAGGCGTCACAGAACCCCACCTTGATCAATAAAGCTTTCATCTTATATTCGCAATATCCAGATTGCAATCTTAGTTTCTTGCTTGTTCTTCGTTTGCTCGCAGGAAACAGACCCTCGTGGTCAGGTTGATCGTGCTCCGGCGTGGTCAATAACCTCTCGGAGTTGGTTTAGCGATTGCTAAGGCGCGACGTCCTCGCACGTTCGTAGTCGGATCGTCAAAGTCGACTTCCACCAAAGCGATATCCATCATCTCATCGAAAGACGGGACACCTCCGCATCAATACAATTGTTACACCCACAGCCCCTGCTGCTATACATACTGGACCAATTACTAGAGCTCGTGCACGCCAACTAAATTACCAGGTACTCTCGTTTCTTGGTAATGATTCTAATGTTCATGAGAATATGATGCTGCCTAAATTGGATACATTTGTTTTGCTTACAAATGAAGGGCCTAGCTTGGAGAAGGATGAACATTGGAGCAAGAACAAGCATGGAGATGATGGCATGCGCAAGGAGAACAAGAACGGAGTTACAAGTGATGATTTCAGGACTTTGAAGCCACCATAATGGGTGCATGAAGCCTTGGACGAAATATACAAGATGCCACTTCATAAATTTCGTCCCGAGGCTATTTTAGGTGCTGCGTCACCTTATTATTGGGCCAGGCCCATGTAATTTCGAAATACATAAGTATAGGCTATTTTTAGAGTTCGTATGTGTGGGGAAACAAGAGATAGGGTTGATTTCGGACCCCTCCACCAAGGGCCACGAAATTCCCCCCCTCTTCCTCCATATATACAGCCCTTAGGGCATCGTTTAGACTTTGGGTTTTGTTTAGATTAAAAGTTCGCCATAGCTGCAACTTCGCGTACTTCGTTTGTGTTCAACGACCAGACAAAGGCGTCACAGAACCCCACCTTGATCAATAAAGCTTTCATCTTATATTCGCAATATCCAGATTGCAATCTCAGTTTCTTGCTTGTTCTTCGTTTGCTCGCAGGAAACAGACCCTCGTGGTCAGGTTGATCGTGCTCCGGCGTGGTCAATAACCTCTCGGAGTTGGTTTAGCGATTGCTAAGGCGCGACGTCCTCGCACGTTCGTAGTCGGATCGTCAAAGTCGACTGCCACCAAAGCGATATCCATCATCTCATCGAAAGACGGGACACCTTTGCCTCTATCATCTTCTCGCTCTTATTTGCGTATGTTAGCCACCATATATGCTTAATGCTTGGTGCAGCTCCACCTCATTACCTTATTGTGACGCCCCGAGACCGATGTGCCAGGTGTCTTCCTATTATTCGCTGTTGTTGCCATGTCATTTGCTTGCATGTTGCATCTTATCATGTCATCATGTGCATTGCATCATCATGTTTTTTTAAAAAACTCGCATTCGTCCGGGTTCTCCGAGTTCTCTCCTTGTCCGTTCTGAGCCCAACCACACTTGACGCGCCCGCGGCATGTCCGAAATATTATTTTATAAGTTGATAGAGGCGAGGGTCCCGATCTTTCGATGAGATGATAACTATCGATTTGGTGGAGACGACTTTGACGATCCGACTACAAACGTGCACGACGTTGCGCCTTAGCAATCGCTAAACCAATCTCCTGAGGTTACTGACGATGCTGGAAGCACGGTCAGCCTGACCACGAAGGTCTATTCCTGCAAGCAATCGAAGAATGAGCAAGAATATGATAAAGCAATCTGAATATTGCAAATAAATATGAAGTATTGATAATGGTGGGGATCCGGAAGCGGTCTTGGTCTGGTCGTTGGACACAAACGAAGTACACGAAGTTGCAATGGCTAACTTTTAACTAAACAAATCCCAAGGAAAAGCTACTAGATGGATCTACTTATATAGGAGCAAGGGGTGGCGGCCAAGGAGGTGGGAGGACGTCCCAAGGCAGCCTAAAACTAAATCTAGGTCGTACAAGGCCAATGGGCCCAAGTGGAGGTGATGTAACACCTTTGGACTTGTAGTTTGACTCGGATTCTGCTGCAGCATCAGATTGTTTCGTCCACAACTCAACGCTCCGGACGAATTTGAAGGTGATTCCAATTGGTCGGAAAGTGCACGAAATCTAGTTTCCAACAAAAAAAGAATCACCCAATTCGGAGTCCATATGAAAAACTTGTGTGCGTTTTGAGTCAGGTATGTCTGTGCAGTCCGAATCTGAATCCAGAACGTGAGAGACTTGGACTCTATCTTCTCTTGGGCCAAAAATGACGTGAGAGAACTTTTTGGACAGCAAATAAACATCTCTTTCTTCCTTATCTTCATATGTGGATTGTACAAATGTCCCATACACCTGCAATTAGACAAAACACAAAAGTGTGTGAAGTATTTTTGTTCTGGATAACATAAATAGATTATTGAATAGTTTGCACTAGAAATCACCTGACAAATATGCATATATGCAATATTTTTGGTCATATCCAAGGTAGTCATGTCCTCATCATCCTCCCCTTCTTGAAAATAAAGCCGTCCTCGGCGTTGCTTAATCTGAAATGTGGCTAACAAAAGAGACAAGGTGTACATGTTGTATATGTATATGTCATCCATTTTTACTTCCCTTGATTTTTGCATATATGACACATGAATAGATGAGTAACTTGCATAGTTCATAAAATCTAAAGCCAAAAAATTATCACAAGTAGTAGAAGGCATGAAAATATTGCAACTCAGTTTGCACATATAAGTGAAGCTCTTATTCATTTCAAAAGATTGACAATGTTCATCATTAAACCATCCCAATTTTGGTGAATAAACCTTACTTGCATCAAATTTACATGCTACAACATGCTTAAATAAGCAAACATGCAATAAGTCATTCAACACAGAATCATCACCAAGATTAGAGGTCATATCAAAATGATTAAACATTGGTTCTTTTGCATCAATAGTTAATTCAATGGGTGCACTCAAAATTGTTGGTATTTCAGTTGTTTGATCACATGGCAAAGTCAAATTATCAACGTAGTCCTCTAAAATAGGTGGTGTGATCAAAGTAGTGGGTAGCTCATCAGATGGTGCATTCAAATTGACAAGGCATTCATCATTCTCATGTAGAGATGGAAGATCAGTACCTTTGTCATTACCTCTTATGATCAACTCAGATGATGTAGCCACTCTCGGGGGCGATGTGTCACATGGTGGAGGTGATGTAGTCCTGACAACAACGGATGTGGTTGTCATAGTATGCCTAGTAGTTGAAGGAACAATCATATCAACTCTTGGAATGTGCAGCGTGCGCTTGTTCTCCTCGTGGCCAACACGTCGTTTTATTTCCTGTTCAGCTTTGCAAGCAAGATGAAACAAATGGTCCATAGGATAACACTCTTCATGAATTAGTATCTCTTGAATATCACGGTTTAATCCTCCCCAAAATCTATCCATAAAATCATCTTCACTTTCTTCTAAAGAGGAATGCAACAAGGTAGTTTGTAAATCATCATAATATTTTCTTACAGTTTCACTACCTTGTTTTAAGTGTTGCAACTTCTTAATCATGTCACGAGTATAATAAGCAGGGACGAAAGTATGTCGCATGGCAAGTTTCAAATCATCCCAAGTAGTAGGTATATAATCAGGGTGTAACCGACAATATTCACTCCACCAAACCAAAGCATAACCAGTGAAAGAACCAACCGCAACCTTAACCTTTTTATGTTCATTGAAATTATGGGAAGCAAATATATTTTTTATGTCGAACTCCCATTCAATATATAAAGCAGGTTTAAAACGTCCATTAAATGGTGGTATAGATACATTAACCTGATCATGTGCATTTGGATGTTTGTGCACCTCTCGTGACGGTTGTGGTATTTGCAAAGGTGGTGGCACGTCTCCCGCGATCGACAAAGCCCATGAATTGACTCTGGATCCTGTCATGATTAGTAGAACAAGAAACAAAACCCAAAAATAATGTTCCTATAACTACTAGGATGTGGTGGTAAAACGCTCACAGTAAAGCAAATATCAATGTCTTACAAGTTCTTACCATGCAGCAGGCGGTGATCGGCAACCAGCGGTGTCAAGTAACTCCGAATATTGAGTAAAGTGATTGCCAGGGGAGCGTACATATACACGGTGTAGAAATATGTGGAGCTGGGTTGACTATATATGGTAGCAAAAGATTAGCAATAATCAATTCAAAGATGCAATGTTGAATAAACGCTCAACGACGGTACTGTGCTGGTCCTAGGCTAGACCGGACTAGAGACGCGAGCCTAGAACACTAATAAGGTCACGGCGTAGCACAACTAGCATCAATGAAGGATACTAAGTAGCTCTGGACAGCAAGATATAAGTGAAGTGATAGAGGCAAAGGTGTCCCGTCTTTCGATGAGATGGTGAATTTCGCTTTGGTGGAAGTCGACTTTGACGATCCGACTACGAACGTGCGAGGACGTCGCGCCTTAGCAATCGCTAAACCAACTCCGAGAGGTTATTGACCACGCCGGAGCACGATCAACCTGACCACGAGGGTCTGTTTCCTGCGAGCAAACGAAGAACAAGCAAGAAACTAAGATTGCAATCTGGATATTGCGAATATAAGATGAAAGCTTTATTGATCAAGGTGGGGTTCTGTGACGCCTTTGTCTGGTCGTTGAACACAAACGAAGTACGCGAAGTTGCAGCTATGGCGAACTTTTAATCTAAACAAAACCCAAAGTCTAAACGATGCCCTAAGGGCTGTATATATGGAGGAAGAGGGGGGAATTTCGTGGCCCTTGGTGGAGGGGTCCGAAATCAACCCTATCTCTTGTTTCCCCACACATACGGACTCTAAAAATAGCCTATACTTATGTAGTTCGAAATTACATGGGCCTGGCCCAATAATAAGGTGACGCAGCACCTAAAATAGCCTCGGGACGAAATTTATGAAGTGGCATCTTGTATATTTCGTCCAAGGCTTCATGTACCCATTATGGTGGCTTCAAAGTCCTGAAATCATCACTTGTAACTCCGTTCTTGTTCCCCTTGCGCATGCCATCATCTCCATGCTTGTTCTTGCTCCAATGTTCATCCTTCTCCAAGCTAGGCCCTTCATTTGTAAGCAAAACAAATGTATCCAATTTAGGCAGCATCATATTCTCATGAACATTAGAATCATTACCAAGAAACGAAAGTACCTGGTAATTTAGTTGGCGTGCACGAGCTCTAGTAATTGGTCCAGTATGTATAGCAGCAGGGGCTGTGGGTGTAACAATTGTATTGATGTCCTCATCACCTCTTATGATCAACTCAGATGATGTAGCCACTCTCGGGGGCGATGTGTCACATGGTGGAGGTGATGTAGTCCGGACAACAACGAATGTGGTTGTCATAGTATGCCTAGTAGTTGAAGGAACAACCATATCAACTCTTGGAATGTGCACCGTGCGCTTATTCTCCTCATGGCCAACACGTCGTTTTATTTCCTGTTCAGCTTTGCAAGCAAGATGAAACAAATGGTCCATAGGATAACACTCTCCATGAATTAGTGTCTCTTGAATATCACGGTTTAATCCTCCCCAAAATCTATCCATAAAATCATCTTCACTTTCTTCTAAAGAGGAATGCAACAAGGTAGTTTGTAAATCATCATAATATTTTGTTACAGTTTCACTACCTTGTTTTAAGTGTTGCAACTTCTTAATCATGTCACGAGTATAATAAGCAGGGACGAAAGTATGTCGCATGGCAAGTTTCAAATCATCCCAAGTAGTAGGTATATAATCAGGGTGTAACCGACAATATTCACTCCACCAAACCAAAGCATAACCAGTGAAAGAACCAACCGCAACCTTAACCTTTTTATGTTCATTGAAATTATGGGAAGCAAATATATTTTTTATGTCAAACTCCCATTCAATATATAAAGCAGGTTTAAAACGGCCATTAAATGGTGGTATAGATACATTAACCTGATCATGTGCATTTGGATGTTTGTGCACCTCTCGTGATGGTTGTGGTATTTGCAAAGGTGGTGGCACGTCTCCCGCGATCGACAAAGCCCATGAATTGACTCTGGATCCTGTCATGATTAGTAGAACAAGAAACAAAACCCAAAAATAATGTTCCTATAACTACTAGGATGTGGTGGTAAAACGCTCACAGTAAAGCAGATATCAATGTCTTACAAGTTCTTACCATGCAGCAGGCGGTGATCGGCAACCAGCGGTGTCAAGTAACTCCAAATATTGAGTAAAGTGATTGCCAGGGGAGCGTACGTATACACGGTGTAGAAATATGTGGAGCTGGGTTGGCTATATATGGTAGCAAAAGATTAGCAATAATCAATTCAAAGATGCAATGTTGAATAAACGCTCAACGACGGTACTATGCTGGTCCTAGGCTAGACCGGACTAGAGACGCGAGCCTAGAACACTAATGAGGTCACGGCGTAGCACAACTAGCATCAATGAAGGATACTAAGTAGCTCTTGACAGCAAGATATAAGTGAAGATCACAACGGCAGTGAAGATAATGATGAAAAACAACTGCCAAGCAGGATATACAACAACTCTCTCTCCAACTTTCCTCTTGAAAAGTTTGAGACAATTTTCTGATAAATTCTTTCAAAGAATGCTACTAACTCAAGCTTTCCAATGCAAAAAGAATCACTCAATTCCGAGTTGATATGAGGAGTCAAAGAATTCTAAAACTGGCCTGAAAAATTGGAACAAGTTGTGTTCACGAACTTCGGAGGGCAAAAAGACCTATTTAGAAGCCGATTTTGAGGTGTCAAATATTGAAATAGCTTCTGCAACTATTTAGATGCGGCTCGTCGCTATCTTCAATTTGAGTACTCACGGAGCCAAAACTGACTTCGTATGAGGAAGATACACCTGTTTTACTGAACAGTGCGCAAAACAGATTCCAATCCGAATTTAGGTACGAGATTGATTCTAGATAGATCCAAATTTTTTTTCTTCTCTCTTTTTTTTCTCGCGCTTTTTTTTTATTTTTCTTCTCCCTCTTTTTCTTTTTTTTTCTTTCCTTTTGTCTCTCTTTTTTTTCTTTATATTCTTTTTCTCCCTCTTTCCAAGACAAACTAGATAAGATGCAGATTCGATCAGGCGAAGATGTGAGTGACCTCAACTATGATTATGACAATAAACAGTGCGTAGCACGTGGTGGAAATTGGTGGATGGGATGGTGGACAGCGGATGGGATAATGATGCAGCGGCTGCGTGATTAATGTGAACAGAACTCGAAACTCTAAAGGAACTAGACACTAAGACCAGCAACTCGACACGGCGATGCAACCGATAATTCAATAATGCAAACAATGAAAAGAAAATTGCAAAGGCTCAGTCTGGCCAGGACAAAGGATGAATAGATCTAACTTTTGTTTTGTGGCTTTTTCTTGGACAATAGGTAAGAAAATAAATCTAATCTAGGAAAAACTGGAAATTCTCACCGAGGAACCTGAAAACTTATACCACTTGATAGAGGCGAGGGTCCCGATCTTTCGATGAGATGATAACTATCGATTTGGTGGAGACGACTTTGACGATCCGACTACAAACGTGCACGACGTTGCGCCTTAGCAATCGCTAAACCAATCTCCTGAGGTTACTGACGATGCTGGAAGCACGGTCAGCCTGACCACGAAGGTCTATTCCTGCAAGCAATCGAAGAATGAGCAAGAATATGATAAAGCAATCTGAATATTGCAAATAAATATGAAGTATTGATAATGGTGGGGATCCGGAAGCGGTCTTGGTCTGGTCGTTGGACACAAACGAAGTACACGAAGTTGCAATGGCTAACTTTTAACTAAACAAATCCCAAGGAAAAGCTACTAGATGGATCTACTTATATAGGAGCAAGGGGTGGCGGCCAAGGAGGTGGGAGGACGTCCCAAGGCAGCCTAAAACTAAATCTAGGTCGTACAAGGCCAATGGGCCCAAGTGGAGGTGATGTAACACCTTTGGACTTGTAGTTTGACTCGGATTCTGCTGCAGCATCAGATTGTTTCGTCCACAACTCAACGCTCCGGACGAATTTGAAGGTGATTCCAATTGGTTGGAAAGTGCACGAAATCTAGTTTCCAACAAAAAAAGAATCACCCAATTCGGAGTCCATATGAAAAACTTGTGTGCGTTTTAAGTCAGGTATGTCTGTGCAGTCCGAATCTGAATCCAGAACGTGAGAGACTTGGACTCTATCTTCTCTTGGGCCAAAAATGACGTGAGAGAACTTTTTGGACAGCAAATAAACATCTCTTTCTTCCTTATCTTCATATGTGGATTGTACAAATGTCCCATACACCTGCAATTAGACAAAACACAAAAGTGTGTGAAGTATTTTTGTTCTGGATAACATAAATAGATTATTGAATAGTTTGCACTAGAAATCACCTGACAAATATGCATATATGCAATATTTTTGGTCATATCCAAGGTAGTCATGTCCTCATCATAAGTGGCCGGGAAATGTTCTCGGAATGGGATGAAAGTTGACGTGTGGTCTTATTATAGTGTAGATAGACCGCCTGTCAAGTTTCATCGCATTTGGAGTTCGTTTGATGCCCCAACGATTAACTATAGCGGCAGTATAGCCGGTGTATCGTCGGACGTTTTCGGTCTCGGAAACAGTCGTCGGGCCTCTCCTCTTCTCTCTTCTCAGACCTTTGCTACACTACCTCTCACCGCCAGGCCCTACCTAACCTCTCTCGTCAGCCCGCGGACCTCCTCCCGCGCACGTCCGAAATCTGTCCCGGCCCCGACCCGGGCAGTCGTCACCGTTGTGTCCGGATCATCCCCAAACATCTACAAAACGTCTCCGTTTTGTTAATTGGACTTCCTAACATATTTTTTCGCGACCACCCGATTCAGATCGAAGGGACCAGTTGCACCTAACCAAGATTTCACCTACTATATATTCAGCCTACCTAACCCTAAAATCTAGCCACTTGTCCCATCCACCAAATCCCTCCGCCGCTGCCGCCAGTTTGTCCCTCCTTGATTTGTTCCCTGCCCAACCGATGCCCTCCACCTCTCAGCCAACCACCGAGACCACAACCACCTCCTCCCACCTTGGGATCCTCCTAGATCCCCTTTGGCCAACCACCACCGATCCATCACTTCACCTCTCCAGCAGCGTCCTCAAGGCCCATGGAGCCAGGCTTCTTCCTGTCGTCTTCGACCACAGGCTCCGTCTCCTCCTCGTCGCGTTCGAGGAGACGAACACCTCGCTAGCCTCCAAGCTCGCACCAGCATCACACCTCCCTCCTGCTCATGCCCGAGGGGCTTGCCTTAGGTGCCGCCACAAGCAGCAGCAACCATTGGAGATCCTAGCGCTCGTTCCTCTTTCTTCGCTCGTTGTACCAAGCCGCAGCTCCTCTGCCTCCTTCCTTTCTCTCTTTCTTCTTCACTGCCATTTCTCTCTCCCTCCCTCACGCTTAGCTCTCTGTCTCTCAACACAGGAGAGCACCCTATGCCATGGCTGCCTGAAGCTTCCCATCACACCGCTGGAGCTCCATCCCCGTGCCCAGATCCGCCGGATCCCGCCGCACCAGTCCTGATGAGGGCATCAATACAATTGTTACACCCACAGCCCCTGCTGCTATACATACTGGACCAATTACTAGAGCTCATGCACGCCAACTAAATTACCAGGTACTTTCGTTTTTTGGTAATGATTCTAATGTTCATGAGAATATGATGCTGCCTAAATTGGATACATTTGTTTTGCTTACAAATGAAGGGCCTAGCTTGGAGAAGGATGAACATTGGAGCAAGAACAAGCATGGAGATGATGCCATGCGCAAGGGGAACAAGAACGGAGTTACAAGTGATGATTTCAGGACTTTGAAGCCACCATAATGGGTGCATGAAGCCATGGACGAAATATACAAGATGCCACTTCATAAATTTCGTCCCGAGGCTATTATAGGTGCTGCGTCACCTTTTTATTGGGCCAGCCCATGTAATTTCGAAATACATAAGTATAGGCTATTTTTAGAGTCCGTATGTGTGGGGAAATAAGAGATAGGGTTGATTTCGGACCCCTCCACCAAGGGCCACGAAATTCCCCCTCTCTTCCTCCATATATACAGCCCTTAGGGCACCGTTTAGACTTTGGGTTTTGTTTAGATTAAAAGTTCGCCATAGCTATAACTTCGCGTACTTCGTTTGTGTTCAACGACCAGACAAAGGCGTCACAGAACCCCACCTTGATCAATAAAGCTTTCATCTTATATTCGCAATATCCAGATTGCAATCTTAGTTTCTTGCTTGTTCTTCGTTTGCTCGCAGGAAACAGGCCCTCGTGGTCAGGTTGATCGTGCTCCGGCGTGGTCAATAACCTCTCGGAGTTGGTTTAGCGATTGCTAAGGCGCGACGTCCTCGCACGTTCGTAGTCGGATCGTCAAAGTCGACTTCCACCAAAGCGATATCCATCATCTCATCAAAAGACGGGACACCTCCGCCTCTATCAAGTGGTATCAGATTTCCAGGTTGCTCGGTGAGATTTTACAGTTTTTCGTAGTTTAGATCGAGTCTGTTCTTCATACCTACAGTCCACGAAAAAGCCACAAAAAAAATTAGGGTTAGTTCATCATATCCGAACCAATCTGAGCCTTTGCATAATCTTTTTAGGGTTTTGCTTTGTTGAATTTGCGGTTGCATCGTCGTGTCTAGTTGCTGGTCTTAGAGTCTAGTCTTTTAGAGTTTCGAGTTCTGGTCATAAGTTGTCACGCCGCCGCCGCACCATCATCATCGCCCCTGCCATCTACCACCACCGCTTATCCGCCACCGCTCCGAATCCGTATCCATATACCACCACCGATCCATATCCATATACTATCACCGCTACCACCACCGCTGCCATATACCACCACCATATATCCAACACCAATCCGAGTTCCTTGCATATTAGGTTTGTTTTCGAGATCCATCTAGATTCCGATTCGTGTTTCCTTGCCGGAGTAGGTTTCGGAAAAAAAAAGAGTCGGGTAGCCACGCTCCGTTTAGGCCCAAAATTTTTCGAAAACGCATTTTTCGAAAGTTTTTCTGGCTATCCTATTTTTAGGTGTTTCTGAGTGTTTTGGGACAGGTGCCATTATAGGAAGTTTTTTTGACCTATTTCCAGTTTTTGGGTCCGGGCAGTCGAAAAAAAAAAATTGGTCGAAAAAAAAATTTCGTGCCCATCCTGTCAGTTTGACCTAGGAAGAGTTTTGAGACACTCGCCATTATAGTGATTTTTCGCAAAAAAAAAGCAGCGCAAAAAAAAGAGCGAAAAAATAATTCAGAGTGTGCTTTTCCCTTGTTTACGTGCCGCGCCGTGATTTTGTTGGTGTTCTAGGCTCGCGTCTCTAGCACAGTCTAGCCTAGGACCAGCACAGTACCGTCGTTGAGCGTTTATTCAACTTTGCATCTCTGAATTGATTATTGCTGACCCTTTTTGCTACCATACTATAAGCCTTCCCAGCTCCACATACATCTACGTCGTGTGTTTGACTCTCCCTGGTAATCGCTCTATCGAAGCTTTGAGAGTTTTTGACTACAACGGTTGCCGATCACCGCCTGCTGCTGGGTAAGAACTGGTAAGAATTTGAGATTTGCTTGACGGATTTGTGATACACCACCACCACTTCTTAGTAGTCTGTAGGATCATATTCTTGTGTGTTTCTATTGCTGCTAACCATGCCAGGATCACAAGCCGACGAGATTGACTGGGAGAACTTATCGAACAAGGAGCTTCATGATAAGTTTCAGCAAATGATGACTGAACAGGTACAAGATGTGCTGAACAATTTTGAAGAGGCCATGGAGAAGATCACTGGCCTTGAGAAGACGTTCGAAACAAAGCTCGATAACAGATTTAATGAACTGCTTGCGCGTCTTCCACCACCGGCTACACCTGTCGCACCTCTGCAACAACAACAACTACGCCCCCTTCCGAATCAGTATGGACGAGCACAGCGTGTTCCTATTGTGCCAGGACAAAATTCTGGTGCCGCTGTTACTGCTGTTGGTGCTTCTTTGGCTCCTGCTACTGCTCCTGCTGGTACCCAGGAGGATGATGAGTATGCGGGCGATTATGAGGATGAGGTTGATCAAAATCAGATCTACGAGCAGCCACCAGCACCACCACCAGCAGGTCGACCTCAGGTATATATTCGTAATGGTAGGCCTACACCACCACCTCAGGTACGAGATGATGTCCATATTCCTAAACTGAAATTGAATATTCCACCATTTGAGGGTAGATATGTTCCTGATATATATCTTACTTGGGAGTTAGAAACTGAACAACGATTTACATGTTTACAATATCCTGAGGAGAGACGAGTTGCTGCTGCTGTTTGTGCTTTCACTAGTTTTGCATGTGTATGGTGGTCTGAACATTGTAGATTATATCCTATTCCAACTACTTGGGCTGCTTTGAAAACTGCTATGCGTACGCGTTGGGTTCCACCATATTATCAACGTGAATTGCTTCAAAAATTGCAGCGTTTAAGACAAGGAAAAAATTCTGTAGAAGAATATTATCAGGAATTACAAACTGGCATGATTAGATGTGGTATTGTTGAGGAGAATGAAGCTATGCTTGCACGTTTTCTGGGTGGATTAAATAGAGAGATTCAGACCATTCTAGACTATATGGAGTATACTAATATCACTCGTTTATTCCATCTTGCTTGTAAAGCTGAACGTGAAGTGCAGGATCGACAAGCATTGGGGCGAACTAACTTTTCTGCAGGCCGACCTTCATCATGGACACCACGTGCATCTTCTACTTCAACTGCACCAGCACCTCCATCCGGTGCCACCTCCAGCCGTGATACAAGAGAACAGGCACAACCACCATTATCTGCCAAGAGCACACCTGCGGGGCCTGCACAGCGTTCTTCTTCTTCCATGGCATCAACAGGGCACACAAGTGATATTATTTGTCGTCGTTGTAAGGGAGGAGGTCATTATGCGAGGGAATGCAAATCTCCGCGTGTGATGATTGCTACTGCGGATGGTGGATATGAGTCCGCTAGTGACTATGATGAGGAGACATTGGCTCTTATTACACGTGAACAACATGGTGGAGATGATTCTGATCATGAGACGCAATACATGGCTCCTGAAGACGCTGACAGGTATGAATGTTTAGTTGCTCAACGTGTTTTGAGTGTGCAGGTCACACAAGCTGAGCAAAATCAGAGGCACAATTTGTTCCATACCAAGGGAGTTGTGAAGGAACGTTCTGTGCGCGTCATAATAGACGGAGGGAGCTGCAACAACTTGGCTAGCATGGAGATGGTGGAGAAGCTTTCTCTCACCACAAGACCACATCCACATCCTTACTACATCCAATGGTTCAACAACAGCGGCAAGGTTAAGGTAACACGTACTGTTCGTGTGCATTTTAGTATCTCTACATATGCTGATTATGTTGATTGTGATGTGGTACCTATGCAAGCATGTTCCTTATTACTTGGTAGACCATGGCAATTTGATAAAAATTCTGTACACCATGGTAGAAACAATCACTATACTCTTGTTCATAAGGATAAAAATATTACTTTGCTTCCTATGACTCCTGATTCCATTTTGAAAGATGATATTAATAGAGCTAATAAAGCACAACAGGAGAAGAATAAGAGTGAAAATTAGATTGTGGCAAAAGAATTTGAGCAACAAATGAAGCCTAATAATAAACCATCTAGTGTTGCTTCTGAAATTAAATTGAAAAGTGCATGTTTATTGGCCACCAAATCTGATATTGATGAGCTAGATTTCAGCAAATCTGTTTGCTATGCTTTTGTGTGCAAAGAGGCATTATTTTCATTCGAGGACGTGCCTTCCTCTTTGCCTCCTGCTGTCACTAACATTTTGCAGGAGTTTGCTGACGTTTTTCCACAAGACGTGCCACCGGGATTACCGCCTATTCGAGGGATTGAGCATCAGATTGACTTAATTCCCGGTGCTTCACTGCCAAACCGTGCACCATACCGTACCAATCCAGAGGAGACGAAGGAGATTATGCGTCAAGTACAAGAGCTTCTCGACAAAGGTTATATACGCGAATCCCTTAGTCCTTGTGCTGTTCCTATTATTCTAGTGCCGAAAAAGGATGGTACATCACGTATGTGTGTTGATTGTAGAGGCATTAATAATAGTACTATTCGTTATCGTCATCCTATTCCTAGGCTAGATGATATGCTTGATGAATTGAGTGGCTCTACAATATTCTCCAAAGTTGATTTGCGTAGTGGCTACCATCAAATTCGTATAAATTGGGAGATGAATGGAAAACAGCATTTAAAACTAAGTTTGGATTATATGAGTGGTTAGTCATGCCTTTTGGGTTAACTAATGCGCCTAGTACTTTCATGAGATTAATGAACGAAGTTTTACGTGCTTTCATTGGACGATTTGTGGTAGTTTACTTTGATGACATATTGATTTATAGCAGATCTTTGGAAGAACATTTGGAACATTTACGTGCTGTTTTTGTTGCTCTACGTGATGCACGTTTGTTTGGTAACCTTGGGAAGTGCACCTTTTGCACCGACCGAGTATCTTTTCTTGGCTATGTTGTTACTCCACAGGGAATTGAAGTTGATAAAGCCAAGATTGAAGCTATTGAGAGTTGGCCGCAGCCCAAAACGGTCACACAAGTGAGGAGTTTTCTTGGCCTCGCTGGATTCTATAGGCGTTTTGTGAGAGATTTCAGCACCATTGCTGCACCTCTCAATGAGCTTACAAAGAAAGATGTGCCTTTTCTTTGGGGTACTGCACAGGAAGAAGCCTTCACGGTATTGAAAGATAAGTTGACACATGCTCCTTTACTCCAACTTCCTGATTTTAATAAGACTTTTGAGCTTGAATGTGATGCTAGTGGAATTGGATTAGGAGGTGTGTTATTACAAGATGGCAAACCTGTGGCATACTTTTCTGAAAAATTGAGTGGGCCTAGTCTGAATTATTCTACTTATGATAAAGAATTATATGCTCTTGTTCGGACTTTAGAAACATGGCAACATTATTTATGGCCCAAAGAATTTGTTATACATTCTGATCATGAATCTTTGAAACATATTAAAAGTCAAGCTAAACTGAATCGTAGACATGCTAAATGGGTTGAATTCATTGAGACTTTCCCTTATGTCATTAAACACAAGAAGGGAAAAGAAAATGTTATTGCTGATGCATTGTCTCGTCGCTATACTATGCTTTCACAACTTGACTTCAAAATATTTGGTTTGGAGAGCATCAAAGATCAATATGTGCATGATGCTGATTTTAGAGATGTAATGCAGAATTGCAAAGAAGGAAGAATGTGGGAAGAATGCTTGCCTCATATTGAATTTGCTTATAATCGTTCATTGCATTCTACTACTAAGATGTGCCCTTTTGAAGTTGTGTATGGTTTCCTACCTCGTGCACCTATTGATTTGTTGCCTCTTCCATCTTCGGAGAAGGTTAATTTTGATGCTAAACAACGTGCTGAATTGATTTTAGAAATGCATGAGTTAACTAAGGAAAACATTGAGCGTATGAATGCCAAATATAAACTTGCTGGAGATAAGGGTAGAAAACATGTTGTGTTTGCACCTGGAGATCTTGTTTGGTTACATTTGCGTAAGGATAGATTTCCTGATTTGCGCAAATCAAAGCTCATGCCACGGGCTGATGGTCCCTTTAAGGTGTTAGAGAAAATAAATGATAATGCATATAAACTTGAGCTGCCTGCAGATTTTGGGGTTAGTCCCACTTTTAACATTGCAGATTTGAAGCCTTATTTGGGTGAGGAAGATGAACTTCCGTCGAGGACGACTTCATTTCAAGAAGGGGAGGATGATGAGGACATCAATACAATTGTTACACCCACAGCCCCTGCTGCTATACATACTGGACCAATTACTAGAGCTCGTGCACGCCAACTAAATTACCAGGTACTTTCGTTTCTTGGTAATGATTCTAATGTTCATGAGAATATGATGCTGCCTAAATTGGATACATTTGTTTTACTTACAAATGAAGGGCCTAGCTTGGAGAAGGATGAACATTGGAGCAAGAACAAGCATGGAGATGATGGCATGCGCAAGGGGAACAAGAACGGAGTTACAAGTGATGATTTCAGGACTTTGAAGCCACCATAATGGGTGCATGAAGCCTTGGACGAAATATACAAGATGCCACTTCATAAATTTCGTCCCGAGGCTATTTTAGGTGCTGCGTCACCTTATTATTGGGTCAGGCCCATGTAATTTCGAAATACATAAGTATAGGCTATTTTTAGAGTCCGTATGTGTGGGGAAACAAGAGATAGGGTTGATTTCGGACCCCTCCACCAAGGGCCACGAAATTCCCCCCTCTTCCTCCATATATACAGCCCTTAGGGCATCGTTTAGACTTTGGGTTTTGTTTAGATTAAAAGTTCGCCATAGCTGCAACTTCGCGTACTTCGTTTGTGTTCAACGACCAGACAAAGGCGTCACAGAACCCCACCTTGATCAATAAAGCTTTCATCTTATATTCGCAATATCCAGATTGCAATCTTAGTTTCTTGCTTGTTCTTCGTTTGCTCGCAGGAAACAGACCCTCGTTGTCAGGTTGATCGTGCTCCGGCGTGGTCAATAACCTCTCGGAGTTGGTTTAGCGATTGCTAAGGCACGACGTCCTCGCACGTTCGTAGTCGGATCGTCAAAGTCGACTTCCACCAAAGCGAATTCCACCATCTCATCGAAAGACGGGACACCTTTGCCTCTATCACAATTTAGGCAGCATCATATTCTCATGAACATTAGAATCATTACCAAGAAACGAAAGTACCTGGTAATTTAGTTGGCGTGCACGAGCTCTAGTAATTGGTCCAGTATGTATAGCAGCAGGGGCTGTGGGTGTAACAATTGTATTGATGTCCTCATCATCCTCCCCTTCTTGAAATGAAGTCGTCCTCGACGGAAGTTCATCTTCCTCACCCAAATAAGGCTTCAAATCTGCAATGTTAAAAGTGGGACTAACCCCAAAATCTGCAGGCAGCTCAAGTTTATATGCATTATCATTTATTTTCTCTAACACCTTAAAGGGACCATCAGCACATGGCATTAACTTTGATTTGCGCAAATCAGGAAATCTATCCTTACGCAAATGTAACCAAACAAGATTTCCAGGTGCAAACACAACATGTTTTCTACCCTTATCTCCAGCAAGTTTATATTTAGCATTCATGCGCTCAATGTTTTCCTTAGTTAACTCATGCATTTTTAAAATCAATTCAGCACGTTGTTTAGCATCAAAATTAACCTTCTCCGAAGATGGAAGAGGCAACAAATCAATAGGTGCATGAGGTAGGAAACCATACACAACTTCAAAAGGGCACATCTTAGTAGTAGAATGCAATGAACGATTATAAGCAAATTCAATATGAGGCAAGCATTCCTCCCATATTTTCTTATTATTCTTCAAAACAGCCCTAAGCATAGTAGACAACGTTCTATTGACTACTTCAGTTTGTCCATCAGTTTGGGGGTGACAAGTAGTACTAAAAAGCAGTTTAGTCCCCAACTTAGCCCATAAACATCTCCAAAAGTGGCTAAGAAATTTAGTATCACGATCTGAAACAATAGTATTTGGCACACCATGCAAGCGAATAATTTCACGAAAGAACAAATCAGCAACATTAACAGCATCATCGCTTTTATGACATGGTATAAAGTGTGCCATTTTCGAGAATCTATCCACGACAACAAATATGCTATCCCTCCCCTTCTTTGTTTGAGGTAAACCTAAAACAAAGTCCATAGATATATATCCTCCCAAGGAACACTAGGTACAGGCAAAGGCATATATAAACCATGAGGATTGAGTCGTGACTTAGCTTTTTGACATGTAGTGCAGCGAGCAATAAAACGCTCAACATCCCGTCTCATCTTTGGCCAAAAGAAATGTGTAGCAAGTACGTCCTCCGTCTTCTTCACGCCAAAGTGTCCCATTAATCCTCCTCCATGCGCCTCCTGCAACAACAAAAGACGAACGGAGCTAGCTGGAATGCATAGCTTGTTAGCACGAAACACAAATCCATCGTTAACAACAAACTTGTTCCACATTCTTCCTTCTTTACAATTCTGCATTACATCTTTAAAATCAGCATCATGCACATATTGATCTTTGATGGTCTCCAACCAAATATTTTGAAGTCAAGTTGTGAAAGCATAGTATAGCGACGAGACAATGCATCAGCAATAACATTTTCTTTTCCCTTCTTGTGTTTAATGACATAAGGGAAAGTCTCAATGAATTCAACCCATTTAGCATGTCTACGATTCAGTTTAGCTTGACTTTTAATATGTTTCAAAGATTCATGATCAGAATGTATAACAAATTCTTTGGGCCATAAATAATGTTGCCATGTTTCTAAAGTCCGAACAAGAGCATATAATTCTTTATCATAAGTAGAATAATTCAGACTAGGCCCACTCAATTTTTCAGAAAAGTATGCAACAGGTTTGCCATCTTGTAATAACACACCTCCTAATCCAATTCCACTAGCATCACATTCAAGCTCAAAAGTCTTATTAAAATCAGGAAGTTGGAGTAAAGGAGCATGTGTCAACTTATCTTTCAATACCGTGAAGGCTTCTTCCTGTGCGGTACCCCAAAGAAAAGGCACATCTTTCTTTATAAGCTCATTGAGAGGTGCAGCAATGGTGCTGAAATCTCTCACAAAACGCCTATAGAATCCAGCGAGGCCAAGAAAACTCCTCACTTGTGTGACCGTTTTGGGCTGCGGCCAACTCTCAATAGCTTCAATCTTGGCTTTATCAACTTCAATTCCCTGTGGAGTAACAACATAGCCAAGAAAAGATACTCGGTCGGTGCAAAAGGTGCACTTCCCAAGGTTACCAAACAAACGTGCATCACGTAGAGCAATAAAAACAACACGTAAATGTTCCAAATGTTCTTCCAAAGATCTGCTATAAATCAATATGTCATCAAAGTAAACTACCACAAATCGTCCAATGAAAGCACGTAAAACTTCGTTCATTAATCTCATGAAAGTACTAGGTGCATTAGTTAACCCAAAAGGCATGACTAACCACTCATATAATCCAAACTTAGTTTTGAATGCTGTTTTCCATTCATATCCCAATTTCATACGAATTTGATGGTATCCACTACGCAAATCAACTTTGGAGAATATTGTAGAGCCACTCAATTCATCAAGCATATCATCTAGCCTAGGAATAGGATGACGATAACGAATAGTAATTGATAGAGGCAAAGGTGTCCCGTCTTTCGATGAGATGGTGGATTTCGATTTGGTGGAAGTCGACTTTGACGATCCGACTATGAACGTGCGAGGACGTCGCGCCTTAGCAATCGCTAAACCAACTCCGAGAGGTTATTGACCACGCCGGGGCACGATCAACCTAACCACGAGGGTCTGTTTCCTGCGAGCAAACGAAGAACAAGCAAGAAACTAAGATTGCAATCTGGATATTGCGAATATAAGATGAAAGCTTTATTGATCAAGGTGGGGTTCTGTGACGCCTTTGTCTGGTCGTTGAACACAAACGAAGTACGCGAAGTTGCAGCTATGGCGAACTTTTAATCTAAACAAAACCCAAAGTCTAAACGATGCCCTAAGGGCTGTATATATGGAGGAAGAGGGGGGAATTTCGTGGCCCTTGGTGGAGGGGTCCGAAATCAACCCTATCTCTTGTTTCCCCACACATACGGACTCTAAAAATAGCCTATACTTATGTATTTCGAAATTACATGGGCCTGACCCAATAATAAGGTGACGCAGCACCTAAAATAGCCTCGGGACAAAATTTATGAAGTGGCATCTTGTATATTTCGTCCAAGGCTTCATGCACCCATTATGGTGGCTTCAAAGTCCTGAAATCATCACTTGTAACTCCGTTCTTGTTTCCCTTGCGCATGCCATCATCTTCATGCTTGTTCTTGCTCCAATGTTCATCCTTCTCCAAGCTAGGCCCTTCATTTGTATGCAAAACAAATGTATCCAATTTAGGCAGCATCATATTCTCATGAACATTAGAATCATTACCAAGAAACGAAAGTACCTGGTAATTTAGTTGGCGTGCACGAGCTCTAGTAATTGGTCCAGTATGTATAGCAGCAGGGGCTGTGGGTGTAACAATTGTATTGATGTCCTCATCAGCATATTTGTCAGGTGATTTCTAGTGCAAACTATTCAATAATCTATTTATGTTATCCAGAACAAAAATACTTCACACACTTTTGTGTTTTGTCTAATTGCAGGTGTATGGGACATTTGTACAATCCAAATACGAAGATAAGGAAGAAAGATATGTTTATTTGCTGTCCAAAAAGTTCTCTCACGTCACTTTTGGCCCAAGAGAAGATAGAGTCCAAGTCTCTCACGTTCTGGATTCAGATTCGGACTGCACAGACATACCTGACTCAAAACGCACACAAGTTTTTCATACGGACTCCGAATTGGGTGATTCTTTTTTTGTTGGAAACTAGATTTCGTGCAATTTCCAACCCAATTGGAGTCACCTTCAAATTCGTCCGGAGCGTTGAGTTGTGAACGAAACAATCTGATGCTGCAGCAGAATCCGAGTCAAACTACAAGTCCAAAGGTGTTACATCACCTCCACTTGGGCCCATTGGCCTTGTACGACCTAGATTTAGTTTTAGGCTGCCTTGGGACGTCCTCCCACCTCCTTGGCCGCCACCCCTTGCTCCTATATAAGTAGATCCATCTAGTAGCTTTTCCTTGGGATTTGTTTAGTTAAAAGTTAGCCATTGCAACTTCGTGTACTTCGTTTGTGTCCAACGACCAGACCAAGACCGCTTACAGATCTCCACCATTATCAATACCTCATATATATTTGCAATATTCAGATTGCTTTATCATATTCTTGCTCGTTCTTCGATTGCTTGCAGGAATAGACCTTCGTGGTCAGGCTGACCGTGCTTCCGGCATCGTCAGTAACCTCAGGAGATTGGTTTAGCGATTGCTAAGGCGCAACGTCGTGCACGTTTGTAGTTGGATTGTCAAAGTCATCTCCACCAAATCGATAGTTATCATCTCATCGAAAGATCGGGACCCTCGCCTCTATCAGAGTGGCTCTACAATATTCTCCAAAGTTGATTTGCGTAGTGGATACCATCAAATTCGTATGAAATTGGGAGATAAATGGAAAACAGCATTCAAAACTAAGTTTGGATTATATGAGTGGTTAGTCATGCCTTTTGGGTTAACTAATGCACCTAGTACTTTCATGAGATTAATGAACGAAGTTTTACGTGCTTTCATTGGACGATTTGTGGTAGTTTACTTTGATGACATATTGATTTATAGCAGATCTTTGGAAGAACATTTGGAACATTTACGTGCTGTTTTTATTGCTCTACGTGATGCATGTTTGTTTGGTAACCTTGGGAAGTGCACCTTTTGCACCGACCGAGTATCTTTTCTTGGCTATGTTGTTACTCCACAGGGAATTGAAGTTGATAAAGCCAAGATTGAAGCTATTGAGAGTTGGCCGCAACCCAAAACGGTCACACAAGTGAGGAGTTTTCTTGGCCTCGCTGGATTCTATAGGCGTTTTGTGAGAGATTTCAGCACCATTGCTGCACCTGATGAGGACATGACTACCTTGGATATGACCAAAAATATTGCATATATGCATATTTGTCAGGTGATTTCTAGTGCAAACTATTCAATAATCTATTTATGTTATCCAGAACAAAAATACTTCACACACTTTTGTGTTTTGTCTAATTGCAGGTGTATGGGACATTTGTACAATCCACATATGAAGATAAGGAAGAAAGAGATGTTTATTTGCTGTCCAAAAATTTCTCTCACGTCACTTTTGGCCCAAGAGAAGATAGAGTCCAAGTCTCTCACGTTCTGGATTCAGATTCGGACTGCACAGACACACCTGACTCAAAACGCACACAAGTTTTTCATACGGACTCCGAATTGGGTGATTCTTTTTTTGTTGGAAACTAGATTTCGTGCACTTTCCAACCCAATTGGAATCACCTTCAAATTCGTCCGGAGCGTTGAGTTGTGGACGAAACAATCTGATGCTGCAGCAGAATCCGAGTCAAACTACAAGTCCAAAGGTGTTACATCACCTCCACTTGGGCCCATTGGCCTTGTACGACCTAGATTTAGTTTTAGGCTGCCTTGGGACGTCCTCCCACCTCCTTGGCCGCCACCCCTTGCTCCTATATAAGTAGATCCATCTAGTAGCTCTGATACCACTTGATAGAGGCGGGATGTCCCGATCTTTCGATGAGATGATAACTATCGATTTGGTGGAGACGACTTTGACGATCCGACTACAAACGTGCACGACGTTGCGCCTTAGCAATCGCTAAACCAACTCCGAGAGGTTATTGACCATGCTGGAGCACAATCAACCTGACCACGAAGGTCTATTCCTGCAAGCAATCGAAGAACAAGCAAGAATATGATAAAAGCAATCTGAATATTGCGAGTATATATGAAGTATTGATAAAGGCGGGGATCCGTAAGCGGTCTTGGTCTGGTCGTTGGACACAAACGAAGTACACGAAGTTGCAATGGCTAACTTTTAACTAAACAAATCCCAAGGAAAAGCTACTAGATGGATCTACTTATATAGGAGCAAGGGGTGGCGGCCAAGGAGGTGGGAGGACGTCCCAAGGCAGCCTAAAACTAAATCTAGGTCGTACAAGGCCAATGGGCCCAAGTGGAGGTGATGTAACACCTTTGGACTTGTAGTTTGACTCGGATTCTGCTGCAGCATCAGATTGTTTCGTCCACAACTCAACGCTCCGGACGAATTTGAAGGTGATTCCAATTGGGTTGGAAAGTGCACGAAATCTAGTTTCCAACAAAAAAGAATCACCCAATTCGGAGTCCGTATGAAAAACTTGTGTGCGTTTTGAGTCAGGTATGTCTGTGCAGTCCGAATATGAATCCAGAACGTGAGAGACTTGGACTCTATCTTCTCTTGGGCCAAAAGTGACGTGAGAGAACTTTTTGGACAGCAAATAAACATCTCTTTCTTCCTTATCTTCATATGTGGATTGTACAAATGTCCCATACACCTGCAATTAGACAAAACACAAAAGTGTGTGAAGTATTTTTGTTCTGGATAACATAAATAGATTATTGAATAGTTTGCACTAGAAATCACCTGACAAATATGCATATATGCAATATTTTTGGTCATATCCAAGGTAGTCATGTCCTCATCAGGTGCAGCAATGGTGCTGAAATCTCTCACAAAACGCCTATAGAATCCAGCGAGGCCAAGAAAACTCCTCACTTGTGTGACCGTTTTGGGTTGCGGCCAACTCTCAATAGCTTCAATCTTGGCTTTATCAACTTCAATTCCCTGTGGAGTAACAACATAGCCAAGAAAAGATACTCGGTCGGTGCAAAAGGTGCACTTCCCAAGGTTACCAAACAAACATGCATCACGTAGAGCAATAAAAACAGCACGTAAATGTTCCAAATGTTCTTCCAAAGATCTGCTATAAATCAATATGTCATCAAAGTAAACTACCACAAATCGTCCAATGAAAGCACGTAAAACTTCGTTCATTAATCTCATGAAAGTACTAGGTGCATTAGTTAACCCAAAAGGCATGACTAACCACTCATATAATCCAAACTTAGTTTTGAATGCTGTTTTCCATTCATCTCCAAATTTCATACGAATTTGATGGTATCCACTACGCAAATCAACTTTGGAGAATATTGTAGAGCCACTCAATTCATCAAGCATATCATCTAGCCTAGGAATAGGATGACGATAACGAATAGTAATATTATTAATGCCTCTACAATCAACACACATACGTGATGTACCATCCTTTTTCGGCACTAGAATAATAGGAACAGCACAAGGACTAAGGGATTCGCGTATATAACCTTTGTCGAGAAGCTCTTGTACTTGACGCATAATCTCCTTCGTCTCCTCTGGATTGGTACGGTATGGTGCACGGTTTGGCAGTGAAGCACCGGGAATTAAGTCGATCTGATGCTCAATCCCTCGAATAGGCGGTAATCCCGGTGGCACGTCTTGTGGAAAAACGTCAGCGAACTCCTGCAAAATGTTAGTGACAGCAGGAGGCAAAGAGGAAGGCACGTCCTCGAATGAAAATAATGCCTCTTTGCACACAAAAGCATAGCAAACAGATTTGCTGAAATCTAGCTCATCAATATCCGATTTGGTGGCAAATAAACATGCACTTTTCAATTTAATTTCAGAAGCAACACTAGATGGTTTATTATTAGGCTTCATTTGCTGCTCAAATTCTTTTGCCACAATCTGATTTTCACTCTTATTCGTCTCCTGTTTTGCTTTATTAGCTCTATTAATATCATCTTTCAAAATGGAATCAGGAGTCATAGGAAGCAAAGTAATATTTTTATCCTTATGAACAAGAGTATAGTGATTGTTTGTACCATGGTGTACAGAATTTTTATCAAATTGCCATGGTCTACCAAGTAATAAGGAACATGCTTGCATAGGTACCACATCACAATCAACATAATCAGCATATGTAGATATACTAAAATGCACACGAACAGTACGTGTTACCTTAACCTTGCCGCTGTTGTTGAACCATTGGATGTAGTAAGGATGTAGATGTGGTCTTGTGGTGAGAGAAAGCTTCTCCACCATCTCCATGCTAGCCAAGTTGTTGCAGCTCCCTCCATCTATGATGACGCGCACAGAACGTTCTTTCACAACTCCCTTGGTATGGAACAAATTGTGCCTCTGATGAGGACATCAATACAATTGTTACACCCACAGCCCCTGCTGCTATACATACTGGACCAATTACTAGAGCTCGTGCACGCCAACTAAATTACCAGGTACTTTCGTTTCTTGGTAATGATTCTAATATTCATGAGAATATGATGCTGCCTAAATTGGATACATTTGTTTTGCTTACAAATGAAGGGCCTAGCTTGGAGAAGGATGAACATTGGAGCAAGAACAAGCATGGAGATGATGGCATGCGCAAGGGGAACAAGAACGGAGTTACAAGTGATGATTTCAGGACTTTGAAGCCACCATAATGGGTGCATGAAGCCTTGGACGAAATATACAAGATGCCACTTCATAAATTTCGTCCCGAGGCTATTTTAGGTGCTGCGTCACCTTATTATTGGGCCAGGCCCATGTAATTTCGAAATACATAAGTATAGGCTATTTTTAGAGTCCGTATGTGTGGGGAAACAAGAGATAGGGTTGATTTTGGACCCCTCCACCAAGGGCCACGAAATTCCCCCCTCTTCCTCCATATATACAGCCCTTAGGGCATCGTTTAGACTTTGGGATTTGTTTAGTTAAAAGTTAGCCATTGCAACTTCGTGTACTTCGTGTGTGTCCAACGACCAGACCAAGACCTCTTACGGATCCCCACCTTTATCAATACTTCATATGTACTCGCAATATTCAGATTGCTTTTATCATATTCTTGCTTGTTCTTCGGTTGCTTGCAGGAATAGACCTTCGTGGTCAGGTTGATTGTACTTCGGCGTGGTCAATAACCTCTCAGAGTTGGTTTAGCGATTGCTAAGGCGCAACGACGTGCATGTTTGTAGTCGAATCGTCAAAGTCGTCTCCACCAAATCGATAGTTATCATCTCATCGAAAGATCGGGACCCCTCGGCTCTATCCGCACCTCTCAATGAGCTTACAAAGAAAGATGTGCCTTTTCTTTGGGGTACCGCATAGGAAGAAGCCTTCTCGGTATTGAAAGATAAGTTGACACATGCTCCTTTACTCCAACTTCCTGATTTTAATAAGACTTTTGAGCTTGAATGTGATGCTAGTGGAATTGGATTAGGCGGTGTGTTATTACAAGATGGCAAACCTGTTGCATACTTTTCTGAAAAATTGAGTGGGCCTAGTCTGAATTATTCTACTTATGATAAAGAATTATATGCTCTTGTTCGGACTTTAGAAACATGGCAACATTATTTATGGCCCAAAGAATTTGTTATACATTCTGATCATTAATCTTTGAAACATATTAAACGTCAAGCTAAACTGAATCGTAGACATGCTAAATGGGTTGAATTCATTGAGACTTTTCCTTATGTAATTAAACACAAGAAGGGAAAAGAAAATGTTATTGCTGATGCATTGTCTCGCCGCTATACTATGCTTTCACAACTTGACTTCAAAATATTTGGTTTGGAGACCATCAAAGATCAATATGTGCATGATGCTGATTTTAAAGATGTAATGCAGAATTGTAAAGAAGGAAGAATGTGGAACAAGTTCGTCGTTAACGATGGATTTGTGTTTCGTGCTAACAAGCTATGCATTCCAGCTAGCTCCGTTCGTCTTTTGTTGTTGCAGGAGGCGCATGGAGGAGGATTAATGGGACACTTTGGCATGGAGAAGACAGAGGACGTACTTGCTACACATTTCTTTTGGCCAAAGATGAGACGGGATGTTGAGCGTTTTATTGCTCGATGCACTACATGTCAAAAAGCTAAGTCACGACTCAATCCTCATGGTTTATATATGCCTTTGCCTGTACCTAGTGTTCCTTGGGAGGATATATCTATGGACTTTGTTTTAGGTTTACCTCGAACAAAGAAGGGGAGGGATAGCATATTTGTTGTCGTGGATAGATTCTCGAAAATGGCACACTTTATACCATGTCATAAAAGCGATGATGCTGTTAATGTTGCTGATTTGTTCTTTCGTGAAATTATTCGCTTGCATGGTGTGCCAAATACTATTGTTTCAGATCGTGATACTAAATTTCTTAGCCACTTTTGGAGATGTTTATGGGCTAAGTTGGGGACTAAACTGCTTTTTAGTACTACTTGTTGATAGAGGCAAAGGTGTCCCGTCTTTCGATGAGATGGTGGATTTCGCTTTGGTGGAAGTCGACTTTGACGATCCGACTACGAACGTGCGAGGACGTCGCACCTTAGCAATCGCTAAACCAACTCCGAGAGGTTATTGACCACGCCGGAGCACGATCAACCTGACCACGAGGGTCTGTTTCCTGCGAGCAAACGAAGAACAAGCAAGAAACTGAGATTGCAATCTGGATATTGCGAATATAAGATGAAAGCTTTATTGATCAAGGTGGGGTTCTGTGACGCCTTTGTCTGGTCGTTGAACACAAACGAAGTACGCGAAGTTGCAGCTATGGCGAACTTTTAATCTAAACAAAACCCAAAGTCTAAACGATGCCCTAAGGGCTGTATATATGGAGGAAGAGGGGGGGAATTTCGTGGCCCTTGGTGGAGGGGTCCGAAATCAACCCTATCCCTTGTTTCCCCATACATACGGACTCTAAAAATAGCCTATACTTATGTATTTCGAAATTACATGGGCCTGGCCCAATAATAAGGTGACGCAGCACCTAAAATAGCCTCGGGACGAAATTTATGAAGTGGCATCTTGTATATTTCGTCCAAGGCTTCATGCACCCATTATGGTGGCTTCAAAGTCCTGAAATCATCACTTGTAACTCCGTTCTTGTTCCCCTTGCGCATGCCATCATCTCCATGCTTGTTCTTGCTCCAATGTTCATCCTTCTCCAAGCTAGGCCCTTCATTTGTAAGCAAAACAAATGTATCCAATTTAGGCAGCATCATATTCTCATGAACATTAGAATCATTACCAAGAAACGAAAGTACCTGATAATTTAGTTGGCGTGCACGAGCTCTAGTAATTGGTCCAGTATGTATAGCAGCAGGGGCTGTGGGTGTAACAATTGTATTGATGTCCTCATCACTTTCACAACTTGACTTCAAAATATTTGGTTTGGAGACCATCAAAGATCAATATGTGCATGATGCTGATTTTAAAGATGTAATGCAGAATTGTAAAGAAGGAAGAATGTGGAACAAGTTTGTCGTTAACGATGGATTTGTGTTTCGTGCTAACAAGCTATGCATTCCAGCTAGCTCCGTTCGTCTTTTGTTGTTGCAGGAGGCGCATGGAGGAGGATTAATGGGACACTTTGGCGTGAAGAAGACGGAGGACGTACTTGCTACACATTTCTTTTGGCCAAAGATGAGATGGGATGTTGAGCGTTTTATTGCTCGATGCACTACATGTCAAAAAGCTAAGTCACGACTCAATCCTCATGGTTTATATATGCCTTTGCCTGTACCTAGTGTTCCTTGGGAGGATATATCTATGGACTTTGTTTTAGGTTTACCTCGAACAAAGAAGGGGAGGGATAGCATATTTGTTGTCGTGGATAGATTCTCTAAAATGGCACACTTTATACCATGTCATAAAAGCGATGATGCTGTTAATGTTGCTGATTTGTTCTTTCGTGAAATTATTCGCTTGCATGGTGTGCCAAATACTATTGTTTCCGATCGTGATACTAAATTTCTTAGCCACTTTTGGAGATGTTTATGGGCTAAGTTGGGGACTAAACTGCTTTTTAGTACTACTTGTCACCCCCAAACTGATGGACAAACTGAAGTAGTCAATAGAACGTTGTCTACTATGCTTAGGGCTGTTTTGAAGAATAATAAGAAAATGTGGGAGGAATGCTTGCCTCATATTGAATTTGCTTATAATCGTTCATTGCATTCTACTACTAAGATGTGCCCTTTTGAAGTTGTGTATGGTTTCCTACCTCGTGCTCCTATTGATTTGTTGCCTCTTCCATCTTCGGAGAAGGTTAATTTTGATGCTAAACAACGTGCTGAATTGATTTTAAAAATGCATGAGTTAACTAAGGAAAACATTGAGCGCATGAATGCTAAATATAAACTTGCTGGAGATAAGGGTAGAAAACATGTTGTGTTTGCACCTGGAGATCTTGTTTGGTTACATTTGCGTAAGGATAGATTTCCTGATTTGCGCAAATCAAAGTTAATGCCACGTGCTGATGGTCCCTTTAATCTGTTAGAGAAAATAAATGATAATGCATATAAACTTGAGCTGCCTGCAGATTTTGGGGTTAGTCCCACTTTTAACATTGCAGATTTGAAGCCTTATTTGGGTGAGGAAGATGAACTTCCATCGAGGACGACTTCATTTCAAGAAGGGGAGGATGATGAGGACATCAATACAATTGTTACACCCACAGCCCCTGCTGCTATACATACTGGACCAATTACTAGAGCTCGTGCACGCCAACTAAATTACCAGGTACTTTCGTTTCTTGGTAATGATTCTAATGTTCATGAGAATATGATGCTGCCTAAATTGGATACATTTGTTTTGCTTACAAATGAAGGGCCTAGCTTGGAGAAGGATGAACATTGGAGCAAGAACAAGCATGGAGATGATGGCATGCGCAAGGGAAACAAGAACGGAGTTACAAGTGATGATTTCAGGACTTTGAAGCCACCATAATGGGTGCATGAAGCCTTGGACGAAATATACAAGATGCCACTTCATAAATTTCATCCCGAGGCTATTTTAGGTGCTGCGTCACCTTATTATTGGGCCAGGCCCATGTAATTTCGAAATACATAAGTATAGGCTATTTTTAGAGTCCGTATGTGTGGGGAAACAAGAGATAGGGTTGATTTCGGACCCCTCCACGAAGGGCCACGAAATTCCCGCCCCCCTCTTCCTCCATATATACAGCCCTTAGGGCATCGTTTAGACTTTGGGTTTTGTTTAGATTAAAAGTTCGCCATAGCTGCAACTTCGCGTACTTCGTTTGTGTTCAACGACCAGACAAAGGCGTCACAGAACCCCACCTTGATCAATAAAGCTTTCATCTTATATTCGCAATATCCAGATTGCAATCTTAGTTTCTTGCTTGTTCTTCGTTTGCTCGCAGGAAACAGACCCTCGTGGTCAGGTTGATCGTGCCCCGGCGTGGTCAATAACCTCTCGGAGTTGGTTTAGCGATTGCTAAGGCGCGACGTCCTCGCACGTTCGTAGTCGGATCGTTAAAGTCGACTTCCACCAAAGCGAAATCCACCATCTCATCGAAAGACGGGACACCTTTGCCCCTATCAAGTGGTATCAGATTTCCAGGTTGCTCGGTGAGATTTTACAGTTTTTCATAGTTTAGATCGAGTCTGTTCTTCATACCTACAGTCCACGAAAAAGCCACAAAAAAATTAGGGTTAGTTCATCATATCCGAACCAATCTGAGCCTTTGCATAATCTTTTTAGGGTTTTGCTTTGTTGAATTTGCGGTTGCATCGTCGGTCTAGTTGCTGGTTGATAGAGGCAAAGGTGTCCCGTCTTTCGATGAGATGGTGGATTTCGCTTTGGTGGAAGTCGACTTTGACGATCCGACTACGAACGTGCGAGGACGTCGCGCCTTAGCAATCGCTAAACCAACTCCGAGAGGTTATTGACCACGCCGGAGCACGATCAACCTGACCACGAGGGTCTGTTTCCTGCGAGCAAACGAAGAACAAGCAAGAAACTAAGATTGCAATCTGGATATTGCGAATATAAGATGAAAGCTTTATTGATCAAGGTGGGGTTCTGTGACGCCTTTGTCTGGTCGTTGAACACAAACGAAGTACGCGAAGTTGCAGCTATGGCGAACTTTTAATCTAAACAAAACCCAAAGTCTAAACGATGCCCTAAGGGCTGTATATATGCAGGAAGAGGGGGAGAATTTCGTGGCCCTTGGTGGAGGGGTCCGAAATCAACCCTATCTCTTGTTTCCCCACACATACGGACTCTAAAAATAGCCTATACTTATGTATTTCGAAATTACATGGGCCTGGCCCAATAATAAGGTGACGCAGCACCTAAAATAGCCTCGGGACGAAATTTATGAAGTGACGTCTTGTATATTTCGTCCAAGGCTTCATGCACCCATTATGGTGGCTTCAAAGTCCTGAAATCATCACTTGTAACTCCGTTCTTGTTTCCCTTGCGCATGCCATCATCTCCATGCTTGTTCTTGCTCCAATGTTCATCCTTCTCCAAGCTAGGCCCTTCATTTGTAAGCAAAACAAATGTATCCAATTTAGGCAGCATCATATTCTCATGAACATTAGTATCATTACCAAGAAACGAAAGTACCTGGTAATTTAGTTGGCGTGCACGAGCTCTAGTAATTGGTCCAGTATGTATAGCAGCAGGGGCTGTGGGTGTAACAATTGTATTGATGTCCTCATCATCCTCCCCTTCTTGAAATGAAGTCGTCCTCGACGGAAGTTCATCTTCCTCACCCAAATAAGGCTTCAAATCTGCAATGTTAAAAGTGGGACTAACCCCAAAATCTGCAGGCAGCTCAAGTTTATATGCATTATCATTTATTTTCTCTAACACCTTAAAGGGACCATCAGCACGTGGCATTAACTTTGATTTGCGCAAATCAGGAAATCTATCCTTACGCAAATGTAACCAAACAAGATCTCCAGGTGCAAACACAACATGTTTTCTACCCTTATCTCCAGCAAGTTTATATTTAGCATTCATGCGCTCAATGTTTTCCTTAGTTAACTCATGCATTTTTAAAATCAATTCAGCACGTTGTTTAGCATCAAAATTAACCTTCTCCGAAGATGGAAGAGGCAACAAATCAATAGGTGCACGAGGTAGGAAACCATACACAACTTCAAAAAGGCACATCTTAGTAGTAGAATGCAATGAACGATTATAAGCAAATTCAATATGAGGCAAGCATTCCTCCCACATTTTCTTATTATTCTTCAAAACAGCCCTAAGCATAGTAGACAACGTTCTATTGACTACTTCAGTTTGTCCATCAGTTTGGGGGTGACAAGTAGTACTAAAAAGCAGTTTAGTCCCCAACTTAGCCCATAAACATCTCCAAAAGTGGCTAAGAAATTTAGTATCACGATCTGAAACAATAGTATTTGGCACACCATGCAAGCGAATAATTTCACGAAAGAACAAATCAGCAACATTAACAGCATCATCGCTTTTATGACATGGTATAAAGTGTGCCATTTTCGAGAATCTATCCACGACAACAAATATGCTATCCCTCCCTGATGAGGACATCAATACAATTGTTACACCCACAGCCCCTGCTGCTATACATACTGGACCAATTACTAGAGCTCGTGCACGCCAACTAAACTACCAGGTACTTTCGTTTCTTGGTAATGATTCTAATGTTCATGAGAATATGATGCTGCCTAAATTGGATACATTTGTTTTGCTTACAAATGAAGGGCCTAGCTTGGAGAAGGATGAACATTGGAGCAAGAACAAGAACGGAGTTACAAGTGATGATTTCAGGACTTTGAAGCCACCATAATGGGTGCATGAAGCCTTGGACGAAATATACAAGATGCCACTTCATAAATTTCGTTCCGAGGCTATTTTAGGTGCTGCGTCACCTTATTATTGGGCCAGGCCCATGTAATTTCGAAATACATAAGTATAGGCTATTTTTAGAGTCCGTATGTGTGGGGAAACAAGAGATAGGGTTGATTTCGGACCCCTCCACCAAGGGCCACGAAATTCCCCCCCTCTTCCTCCATATATACAGCCCTTAGGGCATCGTTTAGAATTTGGGGTTTTGTTTAGATTAAAAGTTCGCCATAGCTGCAACTTCGCGTACTTCGTTTGTGTTCAACGACCAGACAAAGGCGTCACAGAACCCCACCTTGATCAATAAAGCTTTCATCTTATATTCGCAATATCCAGATTGCAATCTTAGTTTCTTGCTTGTTCTTCGTTTGCTCGCAGGAAACAGACCCTCGTGGTCAGGTTGATCGTGCTCCGGCGTGGTCAATAACCTCTCGGAGTTGGTTTAGCGATTGCTAAGGCGCGACGTCCTCGCACGTTCGTAGTCGGATCGTCAAAGTCGACTTCCACCAAAGCGATATCCATCATCTCATCGAAAGACGGGACACCTTTGCCTCTATCAGGATATATCTATGGACTTTGTTTTAGGTTTACCTCGAACAAAGAAGGGGAGGGATAACATATTTGTTGTCGTGGATAGATTCTCGAAAATGGCACACTTTATACCATGTCATAAAAGCGATGATGCTGTTAATGTTGCTGATTTGTTCTTTCGTGAAATTATTCGCTTGCATGGTGTGCCAAATACTATTGTTTCAGATCGTGATACTAAATTTCTTAGCCACTTTTGGAGATGTTTATGGGCTAAGTTGGGGACTAAACTGCTTTTTAGTACTACTTGTCACCCCCAAACTGATGGACAAACTGAAGTAGTCAATAGAACGTTGTCTACTATGCTTAGGGCTGTTTTGAAGAATAATAAGAAAATGTGGGAGGAATGCTTGCCTCATATTGAATTTGCTTATAATCGTTCATTGCATTCTACTACTAAGATGTGCCCTTTTGAAGTTGTGTATGGTTTCCTACCTCGTGCTCCTATTGATTTGTTGCCTCTTCCATCTTCGGAGAAGGTTAATTTTGATGCTAAACAACGTGCTGAATTGATTTTAAAAATGCATGAGTTAACTAAGGAAAACATTGAGCGCATGAATGCTAAATATAAACTTGCTGGAGATAAGGGTAGAAAACATGTTGTGTTTGCACCTGGAGATCTTGTTTGGTTACATTTGCGTAAGGATAGATTTCCTGATTTGCGCAAATCAAAGTTAATGCCACGTGCTGATGGTCCCTTTAAGGTGTTAGAGAAAATAAATGATAATGCATATAAACTTGAGCTGCCTGCGGATTTTGGGGTTAGTCCCACTTTTAACATTGCAGATTTGAAGCCTTATTTGGGTGAGGAAGATGAACTACCGTCGAGGACGACTTCATTTCAAGAAGGGGAGGATGATGAGGACATCAATACAATTGTTACACCCACAGGCCCTGCTGCTATACATACTGGACCAATTACTAGAGCTCGTGCACGCCAACTAAATTACCAGGTACTTTCGTTTGTCGGTAATGATTCTAATGTTCATGAGAATATGATGCTGCCTAAATTGGATACATTTGTTTTGCTTACAAATGAAGGGCCTAGCTTGGAGAAGGATGAACATTGGAGCAAGAACAAGCTGGGAGATGATGGCATGCGCAAGGGAAACAAGAACGGAGTTACAAGTGATGATTTCAGGACTTTGAAGCCACCATAATGGGTGCGTGAAGCCTTGGACGAAATATACAAGACGCCACTTCATAAATTTCGTCCCGAGGCTATTTTAGGTGCTGCGTCACCTTATTATTGGGCCAGGCCCATGTAATTTCGAAATACATAAGTATAGGCTATTTTTAGAGTCCGTATGTGTGGGGAAACAAGAGATAGGGTTGATTTCGGACCCCTCCACCAAGGGCCACGAAATTCTCCCCCTCTTCCTCCATATATACAGCCCTTAGGGCATCGTTTAGACTTTGGGTTTTGTTTAGATTAAAAGTTCGCCATAGCTGCAACTTCGCGTACTTCGTTTGTGTTCAACGACCAGACAAAGGCGTCACAGAACCCCACCTTGATCAATAAAGCTTTCATCTTATATTCGCAATATCCAGATTGCAATCTTAGTTTCTTGCTTGTTCTTCGTTTGCTCGCAGGAAACAGACCCTCGTGGTCAGGTTGATCGTGCTCCGGCGTGGTCAATAACCTCTCGGAGTTGGTTTAGCGATTGCTAAGGCGCGACGTCCTCGCACGTTCGTAGTCGGATCGTCAAAGTCGACTTCCACCAAAGCGAAATCCACCATCTCATCGAAAGACGGGACACCTTTGCCTCTATCAATTTTGAAGTCAAGTTGTGAAAGCATAGTATAGCGGCGAGACAATGCATCAGCAATAACATTTTCTTTTCCCTTCTTGTGTTTAATGACATAAGGGAAAGTCTCAATGAGTTCAACCCATTTAGCATGTCTACGATTCAGTTTAGCTTGACTTTTAATATGTTTCAAAGATTCATGATCAGAATGTATAACAAATTCTTTGGGCCATAAATAATGTTGCCATGTTTCTAAAGTCCGAACAAGAGCATATAATTCTTTATCATAAGTAGAATAATTCAGACTAGGCCCACTCAATTTTTCAGAAAAGTATGCAACAGGTTTGCCATCTTGTAATAACACACCTCCTAATCCAATTCCACTAGCATCACATTCAAGCTCAAAAGTCTTATTAAAATCAGGAAGTTGGAGTAAAGGAGCATGTGTCAACTTATCTTTCAATACCGTGAAGGCTTCTTCCTGTGCGGTACCCCAAAGAAAAGGCACATCCTTCTTTGTAAGCTCGTTGAGAGGTGCAGCAATGGTGCTGAAATCTCTCACAAAACGCCTATAGAATCCAGCGAGGCCAAGAAAACTCCTCACTTGTGTGACCGTTTTGGGTTGCGGCCAACTCTCAATAGCTTCAATCTTGGCTTTGTCAACTTCAATTCCCTGTGGAGTAACAACATAGCCAAGAAAAGATACTCGGTCGGTGCAAAAGGTGCACTTCCCAAGGTTACCAAACAAACGTGCATCACGTAGAGCAATAAAAACAGCACGTAAATGTTCCAAATGTTCTTTCAAAGATCTGCTATAAATCAGTATGTCATCAAAGTAAACTACCACAAATCGTCCAATGAAAACACGTAAAACTTCGTTCATTAATCTCATGAAAGTACTAGGTGCATTAGTTAACCCAAAAGGCATGACTAACCACTCATATAATCCAAACTTAGTTTTAAATGCTGTTTTCCATTCATCTCCCAATTTCATACGAATTTGAAGGTAGCCACTACGCAAATCAACTTTGGAGAATATTGTAGAGCCACTCAATTCATCAAGCATATCATCTAGCCTAGGAATAGGATGACGATAACGAATAGTAATATTATTAATGCCTCTACAATCAACACACATACGTGATGTACCATCCTTTTTCGGCACTAGAATAATAGGAACAGCAGAAGGACTAAGGGATTCACGTATATAACCTTTGTCGAGAAGCTCTTGTACTTGACGCATAATCTCCTTCGTCTCCTCTGGATTGGTACGGTATGGTGCACGGTTTGGCAGTGAGCCACCGGGAATTAAGTCAATCTGATGCTCAATTCCTCGAATAGGCGGTAATCCCGGTGGCACGTCTTATGGAAAGACGTCAGCGAACTCCTGCAAAATGTTAGTGACAGCAGGAGGCAAAGAGGAAGGCACGTCCTCAAATGAATATAATGCCTCTTTGCACACAAAAGCATAGCAAACAGATTTGCTGAAATCTAGCTCATCAATATCAGATTTGGTGGCAAATAAACATGCACTTTTCAATTTAATTTCAGAAGCAACACTAGATGGTTTTTTATTAGGCTTCATTTGTTGCTCAAATTCTTTTGCCACAATCTGATTTTCACTCTTATTCGTCTCCTGTTTTGCTTCATTAGCTCTATTAATATCATCTTTCAAAATGGAATCAGGAGTCATAGGAAGCAAAGTAATATTTTTATCCTTATGAACAAGAGTATAGTGATTGTTTCTACCATGGTGTACAGAATTTTTATCAAATTGCCATGGTCTACCAAGTAATAAGGAACATGCTTGCATAGGTACCACATCACAATCAACATAATCAGCATATGTAGAGATACTAAAATGCACACGAACAGTACGTGTTACCTTAACCTTGCCGCTGTTGTTGAACCATTGGATGTAGTAAGGATGCGGATGTGGTCTTGTGGTGAGAGAAAGCTTCTCCACCATCTCCATGCTAGCCAAGTTGTTGCAGCTCCCTCCGTCTATGATGACGCGCACAGAACGTTCCTTCACAACTCCCTTGGTATGGAACAAATTGTGCCTCTGATTTTGCTCAGCTTGTGTGATCTGCACACTCAAAACACGTTGAGCAACTAAACATTCATACCTGTCAGCGTCTTCAGGAGTCATGTATTGCGTCTCATGATCAGAATCATCTCCACCATGTTCTTCACGTGTAATAAGAGCCAAAGTCTCCTCATCATAGTCACTAGCGGACTCATATCCACCATCTGCGGTAGCAATCATCACACGCGGAGATTTGCATTCTCTCGCATAATGACCTCCTCCCTTACAACGACGACAAATAATATCACTTGTGTGCCCTGTTGATGCCATGGAAGAAGAAGAACGCTGTGCAGGCCCCGCAGGTGCGCTCTTGGCAGATAATGGTGGTTGTGCCTGTTTTCTTGTATCACGGCTGGAGGTGGCACCGGATGGAGGTGCTGGTGCAGTTGAAGTAGAAGATGCACGTGGTGTCCATGATGAAGGTCGGCCTGCAGAAAAGTTAGTTCGCCCTAATGCTTGTCGATCCTGCACTTCACGTTCAGCTTTACAAGCAAGATGGAATAAACGAGTGATATTAGTATACTCCTTATAGTCTAGAATGGTCTGAATCTCTCTATTTAATCCACCCAGAAAACGTGCAAGCATAGCTTCATTCTCCTCAACAATACCACATCTAATCATGCCAGTTTGTAATTCCTGATAATATTCTTCTACAGAATTTTTACCTTGTCTTAAACGCTGCAATTTTTGAAGCAATTCACGTTGATAATATGGTGGAACCCAACGCGTACGCATAGCAGTTTTCAAAGCAGCCCAAGTAGTTGGAATAGGATATAATCTACAATGTTCAGACCACCATACACATGCAAAACTAGTGAAAGCACAAACGGCAGCAGCAACTCGTCTCTCCTCAGGATATTGTAAACATGTAAATCGTTGTTCAGTTTCTAACTCCCAAGTAAGATATATATCAGGAACATATCTACCCTCAAATGGTGGAATATTCAATTTCAGTTTAGGAATATGGACATCATCTCGTACCTGAGGTGGTGGTGCAGGCCTACCATTACGAATATATACCTGAGGTCGACCTGCTGGTGGTGGTACAGGTGGCTGCACGTAGTGCTGATTTTGATCAACCTCATCCTCATAATCTCCCACATAATCATCCTCCTCCGCATCAGCAGCAGGAGCCACAGAAGTATCAACAGCAGCACCAACAGTTTGGCCAAACGCAAGAGGAACACGGCTTGCTCGGCGGAGGTTTGTTTCGCGACGTGGAGGTAGTCGTTGTTGTTGTTGTTGGAGAGGTGCGTTAGGTGCAGCGGGTGGTGGTGGTGGAAGACGCGCGAGCAATTCATTAAACTTGTTATCGAGCTTTGTTTCGAACGTCTTCTCAAGGCCAGTGATCTTCTCCATGGCCTCTTCAAAATTGTTCAGCACATCTTGCACCTGTTCAGTCATCATTTGCTGAAACTTATCATGAAGCTCCTTGTTCGATAAATTCTCCCAGTCAATCTCGTCGGCTTGTGATCCTGGCATGGTTAGCAGCAATAGAAACACACAAGAATATGATCCTACAGACTACGAACAAGTGGTGGTGGTGGGTGTCACAAATTCGTCAAGCAAAACTCAAATTCTTACCAGTTCTTACCCAGCAACATGCGGTGATCGGCAACCGTTGTAGTCAAAACTCTCAAAGCTTGGATAGAGCGATTACCATGGAGAGTCAAACGCACGACGTAGATGTATGTGGAGCTGGGAAGGCTTATAATATGGTAGCAAAAAGGGTCAGCAATAATCAATTCAGAGATGCAAAGTTGAATAAACGCTCAATGACGGTACTGTGCTGGTCCTAGGCTAGACTGTGCTAGAGACGCGAGCCTAGAACACCAACAAAATCACGGCGCGGCACGTAAACAAGGGAGGAGCACACTCTGAATTTTTTTTCTCTTTTTTTGCACTTTTTTTCCTCTTTTTTTTTTGCTCCGCAACAATTTTTTTTCGAAAAAGTCTACAAATGGTCTAAAAACTGCCTAGCCAGAATTTTCCAGATTTAGTTTTTTTTTTTGAAATTGGAACAATTTTTCTTCCGCGGATGGCTCGGAAGTTGGGGAGTCCTTCTCTGTCACGACTCGGAGTATCGCGTGATCTGGAAATCGAGAACAATGCAACAATTACTGGACTCGGACTAGGACTGGTGGCGGAGATGAATCTGGTGGAACTTGGACTGGTGGCGGAGATGAATCTGGTGGAACACGGACAGGTGGCGGATATATGTTGCAGGCGAACTCGGATTGGCGTGATGGCGGCGGATATGTGGTGGCGGTATATGGCAACAGCGACGATGATGATGCGGTGGTGATATATGGCAGCGGCGACGTGACAACCTGTGAACAGAACTCAAAACTCTAAAAGACTAGACGCTAAGACCAGCAACTGGACACGACGATGCAACCGCAAATTCAACAAAGCAAATACAGAAAAGATTATGCAAGGCTCAGATTGGTTCGGATGGGATGAACTAACCCTATTTTTTTTGGCTTTTTCGTGGACTATAGGTATGAAGAACAGACTCGATCTAAACTACGAAAAACTGTAAAATCTCACCGAGCAACCTGGAAATCTGATACCACTTGATAGAGGCAAAGGTGTCCCGTCTTTCGATGAGATGATGGATATCACTTTGGTGGCAGTCGACTTTGACGATCCGACTACGAACGTGCGAGGACGTCGCGCCTTAGCAATCGCTAAACCAACTCCGAGAGGTTATTGACCACGCCGGAGCACGATCAACCTGACCACGAGGGTCTATTCCTGCGAGCAAACGAAGAACAAGCAAGAAACTGAGATTGCAATCTGGATATTGCGAATATAAGATGAAAGCTTTATTGATCAAGGTGGGGTTCTGTGACGCCTTTGTCTGGTCGTTGAACACAAACGAAGTACGCGAAGTTGCAGCTATGGCGAACTTTTAATCTAAACAAAACCCAAAGTCTAAACGGTGCCCTAAGGGCTGTATATATGGAGGAAGAGAGGGGGAATTTCGTGGCCCTTGGTGGAGGGGTCCGAAATCAACCCTATCTCTTGTTTCCCCACACATACGGACTCGAAAAATAGCCTATACTTATGTATTTCGAAATTACATGGGCCTGGCCCAATAAAAAGGTGACGCAGCACCTATAATAGCCTCGGGACGAAATTTATGAAGTGGCATCTTGTATATTTCGTCCAAGGCTTCATGCACCCATTATGGTGGCTTCAAAGTCCTGAAATCATCACTTGTAACTCTGTTCTTGTTCCCCTTGCGCATGGCATTATCTCCATGCTTGTTCTTGCTCCAATGTTCATCCTTCTCCAAGCTAGGCCCTTCATTTGTAAGCAAAACAAATGTATCCAATTTAGGCAGCATCATATTCTCATGAACATTAGAATCATTACCAAGAAACGAAAGTACCTGATAATTTAATTGGCGTGCACGAGCTCTAGTAATTGGTCCCGTATCTGTAGCAGTAAGGGCTGTGGGTGTAACAATGGTATTGATGTCCTCATCATAGCTTCACGGTCGGAATGGTGTGACCACTTGACTTTGAGAAATTTGATTGACTTGTTGCGAGTCTTGCGTTCAGTCTCTTCAAGAATAGCAACTGGGTGCTCACGATAAGAGAGATCTTCTTGGAGCTCAATGTCCTCGAAGTTGACGGTGCGGTCAGGAGTCTTGAAGCACTTTCGAAGCTGAGAGACATGGAACACGTCATGAACATTTGCAAAGTTTGAAGGAAGCTCGAGTTGATAGGCGAGGTCGCCTGTCTTGCTGATAATCTTGAAAGGTCCCACGTATCTGGGGGCAAGCTTCCTTTTGATACCGAAGCGACGAGTACCTTTCATAGGAGAGACGCGGAGGTAAAACATGATCTCCGATCTCGAAAGCCAAATCGCGGTGCTTACTATTATAGTAGCTCTTCTGGCGGGATTGGGCTGCTTTGAGGTTATCACGAATGACTTTGCACATTTCTTCTGCCTCTGTGATTAAGTCATTACCCAAAAGCTGACGTTCACCGGTTTCAGACCAGTTGAGAGGGGTACGGCACTTCCTGCCATACAGAATTTCAAATGGGGCCTTGCCCGAACTTGCTTGAAAACTGTTGTTGTAGGAGAATTCAGCATAAGGAAGACAATCCTCCCACTTCATGCCGAAGGAGATCACACAAGCCCTGAGCATATCTTCAAGAATCTGGTTGACACGCTCGACTTGGCTGCTAGTTTGAGGATGGAAAGCTGTGCTGAAGCGGATGTTGGTGCCCATGGCCTTCTGAAAAGAATCCCAAAACTTCAAGGTGAAAATGCTGCCACGGTCTGAAGAGATCACTTGAGGAATACCGTGCAGAGAGACAATTCGAGAGGTGTAGAGTTCCGCCAATTGAGCTGCAATGATCGACTCTTTGATAGGCAGAAAGTGAGCCACTTTGGTGAGTTTGTCGATGACAATGAATATAGCATCATTGCCACGCTTGGACTTTGGAAACCCAGTCATGAAGTCCATTTCAATGTGGTCAAACTTCCATTCTGGAATGGCAAGAGGTTGGAGGAGACCTGCTGGCCTTTGGTGTTCTGCCTTCACTCTTCTGCAGACATCACATTCATTTACGAATTGAGCGATCTCGCGCTTCATTCGAGCCCACCAATAAGCCTGCTTAAGGTCCTGATACATCTTCGTGCTCCTAGGGTGGATGGAGAGGAGAGAATTGTGAGCCTCGTTCATGATCACTTTACGAAGGTCACCTTTGGGTACAACAATACGATCCTCGAAGAAGAGAGTGTCCTTGTCATCAAGGCGGTAGCACTTGTACTTGGACTGACTCTTGGCAATCCCAATCTTCACCTTTTTCACCATAGCATCAAGAAGCTGGGCTTGGCGAATCTGGTCTTCCAAGGTAGGAGAGATTTGAAGGTTGGCGAGGAAACCTTGAGCAACAATTTGTGGATTAAGTTTGCGGAAGGCTTCACAAAGCTCGGGTTGATAAGGCTTGAGAATCAGACTGTTGCAGTAAGCTTTTCTGCTCAAAGCGTCAGCAATCACATTGGCCTTGCCTGGAGTATACTCGATACTCAGATTATACTCTTGAATCATTTCGACCCATCGAGTTTGCCTGAGGTTGAGGTTAGGCTGAGTGAAGATGTACTTGAGACTCTTGTGATCAGTGAAAATGTCCACTTTTCTTCCCAATAGAAGATGTCTCCAAGTCAAAAGAGCATGCACAACTGCCGCCAACTCGAGATCATGAGTGGGGTAGTTCTTCTCATTAGGCTTCAACTGGCGAGAGGTATAAGCAACAACTTTCTTCTCTTGCATCAAAACTGCGCCAAGACCTTGGAGAGAGGCATCACAAAAGACCTCGTACGGTTTGGATTCATCAGGCGGAGTCAGAACTGGAGCAGTGATCAATTTCTCTTTCAAAGTGTTGAAAGCAATATCACACTCCGGAGACCAAACGAACTTGACGTGCTTCTGGAGAAGATTAGAGAGAGGCTTCGCGATCTTAGAAAAGTTTTCAACGAATCTTCGGCAATAGCTTGCGAGACCGAGAAAACTGCGGAGTTGCTTCACGTTCTGAGGAGGTTCCCAATTCACAATTGCAGACACCTTCTCAGGATTCACGGCAATGCCCTTGGCTGAGATGATATGACCAAGATAAAGAACCTCATCGAGCCAAAATTCACACTTGGAGAACTTGGCGTAGAACTGATGTTCCCTAAGCTTATCAAGCACCAAACACAAGTGCTTGGCATGATCTTCCTTGTTCTTCGAGAAAACCAGAATGTCATCGAGATAGACCAAAACGAAGTCATTGGTGTAGGCGTTGAAGATGAAGTTTATCATGCGAGAGAACGTCGGAGGAGCGTTGACGAGACCAAAAGACATGACAGTGTATTCATATGAACCAAAGCTTGTCCTGAAAGCCGTCTTGGTAATATCTTGCTCACGGATTCGAATCTGATGATAACCCATACGGAGATCAAGCTTGGAGAATACTTGGGCACCTTTGAGTTGTTCGAACAGCTCATTGATGTTGGGAAGTGGGTATTTGTTCTTTATGGTCTTCTTGTTCACTGGACGGTAATCAACACAAAGTCGGTCCGTTCCATCCTTCTTCTTCACAAAAAGAACACCACAACCCCACGGAGAAGAACTAGGCCGGATGAGACCCATTTTCTCTTGAATATCGAGTTGCTTCTTCAGCTCCTTCAACTCTTCAGGTCCGAGCTTGTAAGGACATTTGCACATAGGTTCCATGCCAGGCTCAAGATCAATAACGAATTCAACTGGCCGGTGCGGAGGCATTCCTGGAAGCTCTTCTGGAAAGACGTCTTGATATTCGCAAACGATTGGAATTTGAGAGATGGCATCGAGTTCACCCTTCTCATTGAGAGAAAACAGATGGATGGTATCATCACGAGCGGCAAAGACAATTACATCCTCAGACGAATGAGTCAATTGAATCTGCGTGGCAGCATAATCAAGATGTGCCTTGTGCTTAGAAAGCCAATCCATTCCGAGAATAAGATCAACATCCGAGTCACCGAGAACCATTGGGGAAGCTAGAAACTTGTAGGCACCCAAAGTGATAGTAACATCCGGAACGATGGAGTTAGCCTGCATGTGCTTACCGGGAGTGACAACTGCTAAAGGACTAGGCAAAACTTGCAAAACCAAATCATGCCTATTTGTAAACGGTCTCGAGATGAAGCAATGCGATGCACCAGTGTCAAAAAGAACTTTTGCAGGTATATCATTAACAGGAAGGTTACCCATGATCACATCTGACGAGTCCTCTGCCTGAGCTGCATTCATCAAATTGACCTTGGCGGACTTAGGGTTATGCTTGACCACAGCTGTACTTGCCGATCTGACAGGAGGAGGAAGAGGAAGACGCCTCTGGTTGAAACACTTGTTGGCATAGTGACCCTTCTGTTGGCACTTGCTGCACGTGACCTCTAAAAGCGGACGGTGATACGGAGCACTCGATCTTGGAGCTTGAGACAAAGTCTTGTTCTGAAATCCAGGGTTGGGTGGGTGGGAAGAACCACTGCCACCTTTGCTCTTCTGCTGATACGGCTGACGAAACGGAGGAGGAGGAAGCCAATACTTCTACTGCTTGGCCACTTGAGTAGAGGAAGAAGAAGTAACATCTCTGACTCGCTTCTTGGAAGCATCACACTTCAACTGAGCAGCCTCTTGCTTCAGTGCCATGTTGTAGAACTCATTGTATCTCAAGGGCTCGAAGAGAACAAGAGCTAGCTGA
>NW_025228097.1:174810-185101 GCF_018294505.1 Triticum aestivum
ACATCTGACGAGTCCTCTGCCTGAGCTGCATTCATCAAATTGACCTTGGCGGACTTAGGGTTATGCTTGACCACAGCTGTACTTGCCGATCTGACAGGAGGAGGAAGAGGAAGACGCCTCTGGTTGAAACACTTGTTGGCATAGTGACCCTTCTGTTGGCACTTGCTGCACGTGACCTCTGAAAGCGGACGGTGATACGGAGCACTCGATCTTGGAGCTTGAGACAAAGTCTTGTTCTGAAATCCAGGGTTGGGTGGGTGGGAAGAACCACTGCCACCTTTGCTCTTCTGCTGATACGGCTGACGAAACGGAGGAGGAGGAAGCCAATACTTCTACTGCTTGGCCACTTGAGTAGAGGAAGAAGAAGTAACATCTCTGACTCGCTTCTTGGAAGCATCACACTTCAACTGAGCAGCCTCTTGCTTCAGTGCCATGTTGTAGAACTCATTGTATCTCAAGGGCTCGAAGAGAACAAGAGCTAGCTGAATTTCTTCTCTGAGACCACCCCTGAACTGGTATATCATGCTCTTCTCATCAGGTACGTCCTGCTTAGCAAAGCAGGTGAGCTTCTGGAACAACTTGTTGTAGTCATAGACAGATAAAGAGCCTTGCTTCAGATTGCGGAATTCCTCACGCTTGCTTTCAACCACGCTTTGGGGAATATGATGAGCTCTGAAATCTCGACGGAAATCATCCCAAGTGATAACACGTCCACCTCTAGAATCCTTGTACTGCTGGAACCATTCTGCAGCTTGATCTTTGAGTTGGAAGGAAGCGAACTTAACAAAGTCCTCAGGCCTGACGTTACTGCACTCGAAATGCTTACACAGATCCACAAGCCAATCGTCAGCATCAGTTGCCTCAACACAATTGCTGAAAGTCTTTGGCCCGTTAGCAAGGAACTGGTTGAGTGTAGCAAAGTGATTCTGATTGTTGCCTTGATTCCCTTGGTTGCCTTGATTGCGCTCTTGAAGAATTTGCATGATTAACTATGTGTTTGCATTGGTTGCGGCCATCACAGCTTGCCATGCCTCCGGAGGAGGTGGAGGTGGTGGCGGATCAGGATTCGGAGTCGTGCGCGTTGGAGGAGCCATCCTGAAGAGGTTGACCATCATTAGCACATTGACAGACAAATATTGAAGCTGAATCCAACGGAATGAAAATTGCAACATATAGTCTTCACATCCGAACAAAATGAACGAATGCATTCCTCTTGAAATGGTCACATATCCATAAATTAAGAAGCCACGTAGAATTAAGGTAGAGAAATAAATCAACAAGGTACGGATCAAGAACGAATAATCGGTAAGAAATCCCAATCTCAAACCAATATCTGTGGAAGAAGAACTAGAGCTACTAGAATTCCCACCCATGAAACTCCCGAACCTTTCCGGTTATGCAATCAGGTGTTGGGGATACAGGGGAAGCATAATATCTCACCCAAACTAGCAAATCCTACATCCAGCTGTATCCATCCTTCAACACATAACCAAGAAACCTTCGGAAACCATCTACCTCATGATAGAGGCGAGGGTGTCCCGATCTTTCGATGAGATGATAACTATCGATTTGGTGGAGACGACTTTGACGATCCGACTACAAACGTGCACGACGTTGCGCCTTAGCAATCGCTAAACCAATCTCCTGAGGTTACTGACGATGCCGGAAGCACGGTCAGCCTGACCACGAAGGTCTATTCCTGCAAGCAATCGAAGAACGAGCAAGAATATGATAAAGCAATCTGAATATTGCAAATATATATGAGGTATTGATAATGGTGGGGATCCGTAAGCGGTCTTGGTCTGGTCGTTGGACACAAACGAAGTACACGAAGTTGCAATGGCTAACTTTTAACTAAACAAATCCCAAGGAAAAGCTACTAGATGGATCTACTTATATAGGAGCAAGGGGTGGCGGCCAAGGAGGTGGGAGGACGTCCCAAGGCAGCCTAAAACTAAATCTAGGTCGTACAACGCCAATGGGCCCAAGTGGAGGTGATGTAACACCTTTGGACTTGTAGTTTGACTCGGATTCTGCTGCAGCATCAGATTGTTTCGTCCACAACTCAACGCTCCGGACGAATTTGAAGGTGATTCCAATTGGGTTGGAAAGTGCACGAAATCTAGTTTCCAAAAAAAAAGAATCACCCAATTCGGAGTCCGTATGAAAAACTTGTGTGCGTTTTGAGTCAGGTATGTCTGTGCAGTCCGAATCTGAATCCAGAACGTGAGAGACTTGGACTCTATCTTCTCTTGGGCCAAAAGTGACGTGAGAGAACTTTTTGGACAGCAAATAAACATCTCTTTCTTCCTTATCTTCGTATTTGGATTGTACAAATGTCCCATACACCTGCAATTAGACAAAACACAAAAGTGTGTGAAGTATTTTTGTTCTGGATAACATAAATAGATTATTGAATAGTTTGCACTAGAAATCACCTGACAAATATGCATATATGCAATATTTTTGGTCATATCCAAGGTAGTCATGTCCTCATCATCCTCCCCTTCTTGAAAATAAAGCCGTCCTCGGCGTTGCTTAATCTGAAATGTGGCTAACAAAAGAGACAAGGTGTACATGTTGTATATGTATATGTCATCCATTTTTACTTCCCTTGATTTTTGCATATATGACACAGGAATAGATGAGTAACTTGCATAGTTCATAAAATCTAAAGCCAAAAAATTAGCACAAGAAGTAGAAGGCATGAAAATATTGCAACTCAGTTTGCACATATAAGTGAAGCTCTTATTCATTTCAAAAGATTGACAATGTTCATCATTAAACCATCCCAACATTGGTGAATAAATCTTACTTGCATCAAATTTACATGCTACAACATGCTTAAATAAGCAAACATGCAATAAGTCATTCAACACAGAATCATCACCAAGATTAGAGGTCATATCAAAATGATTAAACATTGGTTCTTTTGCATCAATAGTTAATTCAATGGGTGCACTCAAAATTGTTGGTATTTCAGTTGTTTGATCACATGGCAAAGTCAAATTATCAACGTAGTCCTCTAAAATAGGTGGTGTGATCAAAGTAGTGGGTAGCTCATCAAATGGTGCATTCAAATTGACAAGGCATTCATCATTCTCATGTAGAGATGGAAGATCAGTACCTTTGTCATTACCTCTTATGATCAACTCAGATGATGTAGCCACTCTCGGGGGCGATGTGTCACATGGTGGAGGTGATGTAGTCCTGACAACAACGGATGTGGTTGTCATAGTATGCCTAGTAGTTGAAGGAACAATCATATCAACTCTTGGAATGTGCACTGTGCGCTTGTTCTCCTCGTGGCCAACACGTCGTTTTATTTCCTGTTCAGCTCTGCAAGCAAGATGAAACAAATGGTCCATAGGATAACACTCTTCATGAATTAGTATCTCTTGAATATCACGGTTTAATCCTCCCCAAAATCTATCCATAAAATCATCTTCACTTTCTTCTAAAGAGGAATGCAACAAGGTAGTTTGTAAATCATCATAATATTTTGTTACAGTTTCACTACCTTGTTTTAAGTGTTGCAACTTCTTAATCATGTCACGAGTATAATAAGCAGGGACGAAAGTATGTCGCATGGCAAGTTTCAAATCATCCCAAGTAGTAGGTATATAATCAGGGTGTAACCGACAATATTCACTCCACCAAACCAAAGCATAACCAGTGAAAGAACCAACCGCAACCTTAACCTTTTTATGTTCATCGAAATTATGGGAAGCAAATATATTTTTTATGTCAAACTCCCATTCAATATATAAAGCAGGTTTAAAACGGCCATTAAATGGTGGTATAGATACATTAACCTGATCATGTGCATTTGGATGTTTGTGCACCTCTCGTGACGGTTGTGGTATTTGCAAAGGTGGTGGCACGTCTCCCGCGATCGACAAAGCCCATGAATTGACTCTGGATCCTGTCATGATTAGTAGAACAAGAAACAAAAAAAATCGGCACAAACTTTTTCAGAGGAAAGTTGGAGACAAAGTTGTTGATATATCCTGCTTGGCTGTTGTTTCACCTCATTATCTTCACTGCTGTTGTGATCTTCACTTATATCTTGCTGTCAAGAGCTACTTAGTATCCTTCATTGATGCTAGTTGTGCTACGCCGTGACCTCATTAGTGTTCTAGGCTCGCGTCTCTAGTCCGGTCTAGCCTAGGACCAGCACAGTACCGTCGTTGAGCGTTTATTCAACATTGCATCTTTGAATTGATTATTGCTAATCTTTTGCTACCATATATAGCCAACCCAGCTCCACATATTTCTACACCGTGTATACGTACGCTCCCCTGGCAATCGCTTTACTCAATATTCGGAGTTACTTGACACCGCTGGTTGCCGATCACCGCCTGCTGCATGGTAAGAAATTGTAAGACATTGATATTTGCTTTACTGTGAGCGTTTTACCACCACATCCTAGTAGTTATAGGAACATTATTTTTGGGTTTTGTTTCTTGTTCTACTAATCATGACAGGATCCAGAGTCAATTCATGGGCTTTGTCGATCGCGGGAGACGTGCCACCACCTTTGCAAATACCACAACCGTCACGAGAGGTGCACAAACATCCAAATGCACATGATCAGGTTAATGTATCTATACCACCATTTAATGGCCGTTTTAAACCTGCTTTATATATTGAATGGGAGTTCGACATAAAAAATATATTTGCTTCCCATAATTTCAATGAACATAAAAAGGTTAAGGTTGCGGTTGGTTCTTTCACTGGTTATGCTTTGGTTTGGTGGAGTGAATATTGTCGTTTACACCCTGATTATATACCTACTACTTGGGATGATTTGAAACTTGCCATGCGACATACTTTCGTCCCTGCTTATTATACTCGTGACATGATTAAGAAGTTGCAACACTTAAAACAAGGTAGTGAAACTGTAACAAAATATTATGATGATTTACAAACTACCTTGTTGCATTCCTCTTTAGAAGAAAGTGAAGATGATTTTATGGATAGATTTTGGGGAGGATTAAACCGTGATATTCAAGAGATACTAATTCATGAAGAGTGTTATCCTATGGACCATTTGTTTCATCTTGCTTGCAAAGCTGAACAGGAAATAAAACGACGTGTTGGCCACGAGAAGAACAAGCGCACGGTGCACATTCCAAGAGTTGATATGATTGTTCCTTCAACTACTAAGCATACTATGACAACCACATCCGTTGTTGTCAGGACTACATCACCTCCACCATGTGACACATCGCCCCCGAGAGTGGCTACATCATCTGAGTTGATCATAAGAGGTAATGACAAAGGTACTGATCTTCCATCTCTACATGAGAATGATGAATGCCTTGTTAATTTGAATGCACCATCTGATGAGCTACCCACTACTTTGATCACACCACCTATTTTAGAGGACTACGTTGATAATTTGACTTTGCCATGTGATCAAACAACTAAAATACCAACAATTCTGAGTGCACCCATTGAATTAACTATTGATGCAAAAGAACCAATGTTTAATCATTTTGATATGACCTCTAATCTTGGTGATGATTCTGTGTTGAATGACTTATTGCATGTTTGCTTATTTAAGCATGTTGTAGCATGTAAATTTGATACAAGTAAGGTTTATTCACCAATGTTGGGATGGTTTAATGATGAACATTGTCAATCTTTTGAAATGAATAAGAGCTTCACTTATATGTGCAAACTGAGTTGCAATATTTTCATGCCTTCTACTTCTTGTGCTAATTTTTTGGCTTTAGATTTTATGAACTATGCAAGTTACTCATCTATTCATGTGTCATATATGCAAAAATCAAGGGAAGTAAAAATGGATGACATATACATATACAACATGTACACCTTGTCTCTTTTGTTAGCCACATTTCAGATTAAGGAACGCCGAGGACGGCTTTATTTTCAAGAAGGGGAGGATGATGAGGACATGACTACCTTGGATATGACCAAAAATATTGCATATATGCATATTTGTCAGGTGATTTCTAGTGCAAACTATTCAATAATCTATTTATGTTATCCAGAACAAAAATACTTCACACACTTTTGTGTTTTGTCTAATTGCTGGTGTATGGGACATTTGTACAATCCACATATGAAGATACGGAAGAAAGAGATGTTTAACACTCTTCATGAATTAGTATCTCTTGAATATCACGGTTTAATCCTCCCCAAAATCTATCCATAAAATCATCTTCACTTTCTTCTAAAGAGGAATGCAACAAGGTAGTTTGTAAATCATCATAATATTTTGTTACAGTTTCACTACCTTGTTTTAAGTGTTACAACTTCTTAATCATGTCACGAGTATAATAAGCAGGGACGAAAGTATGTCGCATGGCAAGTTTCAAATCATCCCAAGTAGTAGGTATATAATCAGGGTGTAACCGACAATATTCACTCCACCAAACCAAAGCATAACCAGTGAAAGAACCAACCGCAACCTTAACCTTTTTATGTTCATCGAAATTATGGGAAGCAAATATATTTTTTATGTCGAACTCCCATTCAATATATAAAGCAGGTTTAAAACGGCCATTAAATGGTGGTATAGATACATTAACCTGATCATGTGCATTTGGATGTTTGTGCACCTCTCGTGACGGTTGTGGTATTTGCAAAGGTGGTGGCACGTCTCCCGCGATCGACAAAGCCCATGAATTGACTCTGGATCCTGTCATGATTAGTAGAACAAGAAACAAAACCCAAAAATAATGTTCCTATAACTACTAGGATGTGGTGGTAAAACGCTCACAGTAAAGCAAATATCAATGTCTTACAAGTTCTTACCATGCAGCAGGCGGTGATCGGCAACCAGCGGTGTCAAGTAACTCCGAATATTGAGTAAAGCGATTGCCAGGGGAGCGTACGTATACACAGTGTAGAAATATGTGGAGCTGGGTTGGCTATATATGGTAGCAAAAGATTAAAAATAATCAATTCAAAGATGCAATGTTGAATAAACGCTCAACGACGGTACTGTGCTGGTCCTAGGCTAGACCGGACTAGAGACGCGAGCCTAGAACACTAATAAGGTCACGGCGTAGCACAACTAGCATCAATGAAGGATACTAAGTAGCTCTTGACAGCAAGATATAAGTGAAGATCACAACGGCAGTGAAGATAATGATGAAAAACAACTGCCAAGCAGGATATACAACAACTCTCTCTCCAACTTTCCTCTTGAAAAGTTTGAGACAATTTTCTGATAAATTCTTTCAAAGAATGCTACTAACTCAAGCTTTCCAATGCAAAAAGAATCACTCAATTCCGAGTTGATATGAGGAGTCAAAGAATTCTAAAACTGGCCTGAAAAATTGGAACAAGCTGTGTTCACGAACTTCGGAGGGCAAAAAGACCTATTTAGAAGCCGATTTTGAGGTGTCAAATATTGAACTAGCTTCTGCAACTATTTAGATGCGGCTCGTCGCTATCTTCAATTTGAGTACTCAAGGAGCCAAAACGGACTTCGTATGAGTAAGATACACCTGTTTTACTGAACAGTGCGCAAAATAGATTCCAATCCGAATTCAGGTACGAGATTGATTCTAGATAGATCCAATTTTTTTTTCTTCTCTCTTTTTTTTCTTACGCTTTTTTTCTTTTTCTTCTCCCTCTTTTTCTTTTTTTTTTCTTTCATTTTTTCTCTCTTTTTTTTCTTTATCTTCTTTTTCTCCCTCTTTCCAAGACAAACTAGATAAGATGCAGATTCGATCAAGCGAAGATGTGAATGATCTCAACTATGATTATGACAATGAACGGTGGGTAGCACGTGGTGGAAACTGATGGATGGATGGTGGACAGCGGAAGGGATAACGATGCAGCGGTGGCGTGACAAATGTGAACAGAACTCGAAACTCTAAACGAACTAGACACTAAGACCAGCAAGTCGACACGACGATGCAACCGATAATTCAATAGTGCATACAATGAAAAGAAAATTGCAAAGGCTCAGACTGGCTTGGACAAAGGATGAATAGATCTATCTTTTTTTTGTGGCTTTTTCTTGGACAATAGGTAAGAAAATAAATCTAATCTAGGGAAAACTGGAAATTCTCACCGAGCAACCTGAAAACTGATACCACTTGATAGAGGCGAGGGTGTCCCGATCTTTCGATGAGATGATAACTATCGATTTGGTGGAGACGACTTTGACGATCCGACTACAAACGTGCACGACGTTGCGCCTTAGCAATCGCTAAACCAATCTCCTGAGGTTACTCACGATGCCGGAAGCACGGTCAGCCTGACCACGAAGGTCTATTCTGCAAGCAATCGAAGAACGAGCAAGAATATGATAAAGCAATCTGAATATTGCAAATATATATGAGGTATTGATAATGGTGGGGATCCGTAAGCGGTCTTGGTCTGGTCGTTGGACACAAACGAAGTACACGAAGTTGCAATGGCTAACTTTTAACTAAACAAATCCCAAGGAAAAGCTACTAGATGGATCTACTTATATAGGAGATGGGGGTGGCGGCCAAGGAGGTGGGAGGACGTCCCAAGGCAGCCTAAAACTAAATCTAGGTCGTACAAGGCCAATGGGCCCAAGTGGAGGTGATGTAACACCTTTGGACTTGTAGTTTGACTCGGATTCTGCTGCAGCATCAGATTGTTTCGTCCACAACTAAACGCTCCGGACGAATTTGAAGGTGATTCCAATTGGGTTGGAAAGTGCACGAAATCTAGTTTCCAAAATCTTGTGTGCGTTTTGAGTCAGGTATGTCTGTGCAGTCCGAATCTGAATCCAGAACGTGAGAGACTTGGACTCTATCTTCTCTTGGGCCAAAAGTGACGTGAGAGAACTTTTTGGACAGCAAATAAACATCTCTTTCTTCGTTATCTTCATATGTGGATTGTACAAATGTCCCATACACCTGCAATTAGACAAAACACAAAAGTGTGTGAAGTATTTTTGTTCTGGATAACATAAATAGATTATTGAATAGTTTGCACTAGAAATCACCTGACAGATATGCATATATGCAATATTTTTGGTCATATCCAAGGTAGTCATGTCCTCATCACCTCAACCTTCGAAAAGCATCCGTTATACAAGTTATGGCGATACTCCCGAACTCCCGCGCCAGTACTGGGTGGCGTCGAGGTTATCTCACCAACAAACTGCATAAAAGAGATTTTCGATGTCGGCGTACTAAACTCAGGTATTCCAGAACTGCAACGATAAAATTATGATGACAACACCTCAGAGCTCAACTCCCCGGGACACTTCCACTAAACCCCTGACAGGAGGCACCAAGACAATGTTCTCATCATAAAACCATCGGAACGATTCCAAGATACCCGCATGATCCTAAAAAAATTTAATGAAATTTGAGAAGAGAATAGTCAAAACTCTACGTTAGGATGCCTTATCAGAGCGATGAGGAGACTCGGAAGTAAAAAGAATTCCTAAACTCTCTGATATATAATTCCTAAAAGACTCAAAACATTTTTCTAGACACAACTCGGCCGCTAAAAACGATCAAGCAATGGGGCTCCTAAGGTCAGGGATGGCTCTGATTACCAACTTGTAACACCCTCGATGCGACTATATCTCCCATGTGTCGAGGCACGACTTAGAGGCATAATCGCACTGAAGGTATATGTCGCAAGTTAGGCAATCTCCACAACATCCCATGTAATATTATAATGAAAGGAGAGATAACATAGTTGGCTTACACTCGCCACGTCAATCAAGTGCATAAATAACATTACATCATCCAAACACTCATGGCCCGACTACGGCGCCAAAATAAAAGAGAACCCAACATGCGACAACGGTCCCGTTCACCCCCAACTGGGCACCACTACTGATCATCGGGAAAGGAAACATAGTAACGTTGAGAGTCTTCGTCGAACTCCCACTTGAGCTCATACGCGTCTCTTGGAGCGGAATCATCAGGCCCCGCATCTGGTGTAATAGTAATCTGTGAGCCACAGGGACTCAGCAATCTTGAACCCTCGCGATCAAGACTATTCAAGCTTATAGGTATGGCAAGGTAAATATGAGTGGAGCTGCAGCAAGCGACTAGCAAAATATGGTGGCTAACTTAAGCGCAAAAGAGAGCGAGAAGAGGAGGCAAAGCGCGAGCAAGAAACTAGAGAGCAACCTGGGCAAACATAACTCCAACACCGTGTCCACTTCCCGAATGTGCCGACAAATCCCGATAGGAGCTGCACATATCTCTTTCTCAGGGCACACTCAGATTGTCCTAGGTACGGGTAGGCCAGCCCAAAGTTGCCCCTGGTGGCCACCGGTAGCTGACAGGTGGACCAACACTCAGAGGAG
>NW_025228097.1:185267-201044 GCF_018294505.1 Triticum aestivum
AACCCAAGGGAAAGAAAAGGCTAGGTGGCGAATGGTAAAACCAAAGTTGGGCATTGCTAGAAAAGCTTTAATCAAGGCGAACTATCAAGGCGTTCCCATTATAACCCAACCGCGTAAGGAACGCAAAATCCGGGAACATAACACCGATATGACGGAAAACTAGGGCGGCAAGAGTGGAACAAAACACTAGGCGAGAGGCCGAGCCTTCCACCCTTTACCAAGTGTATAGATGCATTAAGATAACATAGCAATATTGATAGAGGCAAAGGTGTCCCGTCTTTCGATGAGATGATGGATATCGCTTTGGTGGAAGTTGACTTTGACGATCCGACTACGAACGTGCGAGGACGTCGCGCCTTAGCAATCGCTAAACCAACTCCGAGAGGTTATTGACCACGCCGGAGCACGATCAACCTGACCACGAGGGTCTGTTTCCTGCGAGCAAATGAAGAACAAGCAAGAAACTAAGATTGCAATCTGGATATTGCGAATATAAGATGAAAGCTTTATTGATCAAGGTGGGGTTCTGTGACGCCTTTGTCTGGTCGTTGAACACAAACGAAGTACGCGAAGTTGCAGCTATGGCGAACTTTTAATCTAAACAAAACCCAAAGTCTAAACGGTGCCCTAAGGGCTGTATATATGGAGGCAGAGAGGGGGAATTTCGTGGCCCTTGGTGGAGGGGTCCGAAATCAACCCTATCTCTTGTTTCCCCACACATACGGACTCTAAAAATAGCCTATACTTATGTATTTCGAAATTACATGGGCCTGGCCCAATAAAAAGGTGACGCAGCACCTATAATAGCCTCGGGACGAAATTTATGAAGTGGCATCTTGTATATTTCGTCCAAGGCTTCATGCACCCATTATGGTGGCTTCAAAGTCCTGAAATCATCACTTGTAACTCCGTTCTTGTTCCCCTTGCGCATGGCATCATCTCCATGCTTGTTCTTGCTCCAATGTTCATCCTTCTCCAAGCTAGGCCCTTCATTTGTAAGCAAGACAAATGTATCCAATTTAGGCAGCATCATATTCTCATGAACATTAGAATCATTACCAAGAAACGAAAGTACCTGATAATTTAATTGGCGTGCGCGAGCTCTAGTAATTGGTCCCGTATATGTAGCAGTAGGGGCTGTGGGTGTAACAATGGTATTGATGTCCTCATCATCCTCTCCTTCTTGAAATGAAGTCGTCCTCGACGGAAACTCATCTTCCTCACCCAAATAAGGCTTCAAATTTGCAATGTTAAAAGTGGGACTAACCCCAAAATCTGCGGGCAGCTCAAGTTTATATGCATTTTCATTTATTTTCTCTAACACCTTAAAGGGACCATCAGCACGTGGCATTAGTTTTAGTTTGCGCAAATCAGGAAATCTATCCTTACGCAAATGTAACCAAACAAGATCTCCAGGTGCAAACACAACATGTTTTCTACCCTTATCTCCAGCAAGTTTATATTTTGCATTCATACGCTCAATGTTTTCCTTAGTTAACTCATGCATTTTTAAAATCAATTCAGCACGTTGTTTAGCATCAAAATTAACCTTCTCCGAAGACGGAAGAGGCAACAAATCAATAGGTGCACGAGGTAGGAAACCATACACAACTTCAAAAGGGCACATCTTAGTAGTAGAATGCAATGAACGATTATAAGCAAATTCAATATGAGGCAAGCATTCCTCCCACATTTTCTTATTATTCTTCAAAACAGCCCTAAGCATAGTAGACAACGTTCTATTGACTACTTCAGTTTGTCCATCAGTTTGGGGGTAACAAGTAGTACTAAAAAGCAGTTTAGTCCCCAACTTAGCCCATAAACATCTCAAAAAGTGGCTAAGAAATTTAGTATCACGATCTGAAACAATAGTATTTGGCACACCATGCAAGCGAATAATTTCACGAAAGAACAAATCAGCAACATTAACAGCATCATCGCTTTTATGACATGGTATAAAGTGTGCCATTTTCGAGAATCTATCCACGACAACAAATATGCTATCCCTCCCCTTCTTTGTTCGAGGTAAACCTAAAACAAAGTCCATAGATATATCCTCCCAAGGAACACTAGGTACAGGCAAATGCATATATAAACCATGAGGATTGAGTCGTGACTTAGCTTTTTGACATGTACTGCATCGAGCAATAAAACGCTCAACATCCCGTCTCATCTTTGGCCAAAAGAAATGTGTAGCAAGTACGTCCTCCGTCTTCTTCACGCCAAAGTGTCCCATTAATTCTCCTCCATGCGCCTCCTACAACAACAAAAGACGAACGGAGCTAGCTGGTGCATAGCTTGTTAGCACGAAACACAAATCCATCGTTAACGACGAACTTGTTCCACATTCTTCCTTCTTTACAATTCTGCATTACATCTTTAAAATCAGCATCATGCACATATTGATCTTTGATGGTCTCCAAACCAAATATTTTGAAGTCAAGTTGTGAAAGCATAGTATAGCGGCGAGACAATGCATCAGCAATAACATTTTCTTTTCCCTTCTTGTGTTTAATGACATAAGGAAAAGTCTCAATGAATTCAACCCATTTAGCATGTCTACAATTCAGTTTAGCTTGACTTTTAAGATGTTTCAAAGATTCATGATCAGAATGTATAACAAGTTCTTTGGGCCATAAATAATGTTGCCATGTTTCTAAAGTCCGAACAAGAGCATATAATTCGTTATCATAAGTAGAATAATTCAGACTAGGCCCACTCAATTTTTCAGAAAAGTATGCAACAGGTTTGCCATCTTGTAATAACACACCGCCTAATCCAATTCCACTAGCATCACATTCAAGCTCAAAAGTCTTATTAAAATCAGGAAGTTGGAGTAAAGGAGCATGTGTCAACTTATCTTTCAATACCGAGAAGGCTTCTTCCTGTGCGGTACCCCAAAGAAAAGGCACATCTTTCTTTGTAAGCTCATTGAGAGGTGCAGCAATGGTGCTGAAATCTCTCACAAAACGCCTATAGAATCCAGCGAGGCCAAGAAAACTCCTCACTTGTGTGACCGTTTTGGGTTGCGGCCAACTCTCAATAGCTTCAATCTTGGCTTTATCAACTTCAATTCCCTGTGGAGTAACAACATAGCCAAGAAAAGATACTCGGTCGGTGCAAAAGGTGCACTTCCCAAGGTTACCAAACAAACGTGCATCACGTAGAGGAATAAAAACAACACGTAAATGTTCCAAATGTTCTTCCAAAGATCTGCTATAAATCAATATGTCATCAAAGTGAACTACCACAAATCGTCCAATGAAAGCACGTAAAACTTCGTTCATTAATCTCATGAAAGTACTAGGTGCATTAGTTAACCCAAAAGGCATGACTAACCACTCATATAATCCAAACTTAGTTTTGAATGATGTTTTCCATTCATCTCCCAATTTCATACGAATTTGATGGTATCCACTACGCAAATCAACTTTGGAGAATATTGTAGAGCCACTCAATTCATCAAGCATATCATCTAGCCTAGGAATAGGATGACGATAACGAATAGTAATATTATTAATGCCTCTACAATCAACACACATACGTGATGTACCATCCTTTTTCGGCACTAGAATAATAGGAACAGCAGAAGGACTAAGGGATTCACGTATATAACCTTTGTCGAGAAGCTCTTGTACTTGACGCATAATCTCCTTCGTCTCCTCTGGATTGGTACGGTATGGTGCACGGTTTGGCAGTGAGCCACCGGGAATTAAGTCAATCTGATGCTCAATTCCTCGAATAGGCGGTAATCCCGGTGGCACGTCTTATGGAAAGACGTCAGCGAACTCCTGCAAAATGTTAGTGACAGCAGGAGGCAAAGAGGAAGGCACGTCCTCAAATGAAAATAATGCCTCTTTGCACACAAAAGCATAGCAAACAGATTTGCTGAAATCTAGCTCATCAATATCAGATTTGGTGGCAAATAAACATGCACTTTTCAATTTAATTTCAGAAGCAACACTAGATGGTTTTTTATTAGGCTTCATTTGTTGCTCAAATTCTTTTGCCACAATCTGATTTTCACTCTTATTCGTCTCCTGTTTTGCTTTATTAGCTCTATTAATATCATCTTTCAAAATGGAATTAGGAGTCATAGTGATCAGGACATCAATACCATTGTTACACCCACAGCCCCTACTGCTACATATACGGGACCAATTACTAGAGCTCGCGCACGCCAATTAAATTATCAGGTACTTTCGTTTCTTGGTAATGATTCTAATGTTCATGAGAATATGATGCTGCCTAAATTGGATACATTTGTTTTGCTTACAAATGAAGGGCCTAGCTTGGAGAAGGATGAACATTGGAGCAAGAACAAGCATGGAGATGATGCCATGCGCAAGGGGAACAAGAACGGAGTTACAAGTGATGATTTCAGGACTTTGAAGCCACCATAATGGGTGCATGAAGCCTTGGACGAAATATACAAGATGCCACTTCATAAATTTCGTCCCGAGGCTATTATAGGTGCTGCGTCACCTTTGTATTGGGCCAGGCCCATGTAATTTCGAAATACATAGGTATAGGCTATTTTTAGAGTCCGTATGTGTGGGGAAACAAGAGATAGGGTTGATTTCGGACCCCTCCACCAAGGGCCACGAAATTCCCCCTCTCTTCCTCCATATATACAGCCCTTAGGGCACCGTTTAGACTTTGGGTTTTGTTTAGATTAAAAGTTCGCCATAGCTGCAACTTCGTGTACTTCGTTTGTGTTCAACGACCAGACAAAGGCGTCACAGAACCCCACCTTGATCAATAAAGCTTTCATCTTATATTCGCAATATCCAGATTGCAATCTTAGTTTCTTGCTTGTTCTTCGTTTGCTCGCAGGAAACAGACCCTCGTGGTCAGGTTGATAGTGCTCCGGCGTGGTCAATAACCTCTCGGAGTTGGTTTAGCGATTGCTAAGGCGCGACGTCCTCGCATGTTCGTAGTCGGATCGTCAAAGTCGACTTCCACCAAAGCGATATCCATCATCTCATCGAAAGACGGGACACCTTTGCCTCTATCACATAGGAAGCAAAGTAATATTTTTATCCTTATGAACAAGAGTATAGTGATTGTTTCTACCATGGTGTACAGAATTTTTATCAAATTGCCATGGTCTACCAAGTAATAAGGAACATGCTTGCATAGGTACCACATCACAATCAACATAATCAGCATATGTAGAGATACTAAAATGCACACGAACAGTACGTGTTACCTTAACCTTGCCGCTGTTGTTGAACCGTTGGATATAGTAAGGATGTGGATGTGGTCTTGTGGTGAGAGAAAGCTTCTCCACCATCTCCATGGTAGCCAAGTTGTTGCAGCTCCCTCCGTCTATGATAACGCGCACAGAACGTTCCTTCACAACTCCCTTGGTATGGAACAAATTGTGCCTCTGATTTTGCTCAGCTTGTTTGATCTGTACACTCAAAACACGTTGAGCAACTAAACATTCATACCTGTCAGCGTCTTCAGGAGCCATGTATTGCGTCTCATGATCAGAATCATCTCCACCATGTTCTTCACGTGTAATAAGAGCCAAAGTCTCCTCATCATAGTCACTAGCAGACTCATATCCACCATCCGCGGTAGCAATCATCACACGCGGAGATTTGCATTCTCTCGCATAATGACCTCCTCCCTTACAATGACGACAAATAATATCACTTGTGTGCCCTGTTGATGCCATGGAAGAAGAAGAACGCTGTGCAGGCCCCGCAGGTGCGCTCTTGGCAGATAATGGTGGTTGTGCCTGTTTTCTTGTATCACGGCTGGAGGTGGCACCGGATGGAGGTGCTGGTGCAGTTGAAGTAGAAGATGCATGTGGTGTCCATGATGAAGGTCGGCCTGCAGAAAAGTTAGTTCGCCCCAATGCTTGTCGATCCTGCACTTCACATTCAGCTTTACAAGCAAGATGGAATAAACGAGTGATATTAGTATACTCCTTATAGTCTAGAATGGTCTGAATCTCTCTATTTAATCCACCCAGAAAACGTGCAAGCATAGCTTCATTCTCCTCAACAATACCACATCTAATCATGCCAGTTTGTAATTCCTGATAATATTCTTCTACAAAAATTTTCCCTTGTCTTAAACGCTGCAATTTTTGAAGCAATTCACGTTGATAATATGGTGGAACCCAACGCGTACGCATAGCAGTTTTCAAAGCAGCCCAAGTAGTTGGAATAGGATATAATCTACAATGTTCAGACCACCATACACATGCAAAACTAGTGAAAGCACAAACAGCAGCAGCAACTCGTCTCTCGTCAGGATATTGTAAACATGTAAATCGTTGTTCAGTTTCTAACTCCCAAGTAAGATATATATCAGGAACATATCTACCCTCAAATGGTGGAATATTCAATTTCAGTTTAGGAATATGGACATCATCTCGTACCTGAGCTGGTGGTGCAGGCCTACCATTACGAATATATACCTGAGGTCGACCTGCTGGTGGTCGTACAGGTGGCTGCACGTAGTGCTGATTTTGATCAACCTCATCCTCATAATCTCCCACATAATCATCCTCCTCCGCATCAGCAGCAGGAGCCATAGAAGTATCAACAGCAGCACCAACAGTTTGGCCAAATGCAAGAGGAACACGGCTTGCTCGGCGGAGGTCTATTTCGCGACGTGGAGGTAGTCGTTGTTGTTGTTGTTGGAGAGGTGCGTTAGGTGCAGCAGGTGGTGGTGGTGGAAGACGCGCGAGCAATTCATTAAACTTGTTATCGAGCTTTGTTTTGAACGTCTTCTCAAGGCCAGTGATCTTCTCCATGGCCTCTTCAAAATTGTTCAGCACATCTTGCACCTGTTCAGTCATCATTTGCTGAAACTTATCATGAAGCTCCTTGTTCGATAAATTCTCCCAGTCAATCTCGTCGGCTTGTAATCCTGGCATGGTTAGCAGCAATAGAAACACACAAGAATATGATCCTACAGACTACGAACAAGTGGTGGTGGTGGGTGTCACAAATCCGTCAAGCAAAACTCAAATTCTTACCAGTTCTTACCCAGCAACAGGCGGTGATCGGCAACCGTTGTAGTCAAAACTCTCAAAGCTTGGATAGAGCGATTACCACGGAGAGTCAAACGCACGACGTAGATGTATGTGGAGCTGGGAAGGCTTATAATATGGTAGCAAAAAGGGTCAGCAATAATCAATTCAGAGACGCAAAGTTGAATAAACGCTCAACGACGGTACTGTGCTGGTCCTAGGCTAGACTGTGCTAGAGACGCGAGCCTAGAACACCAACAAAATCACAGCGCGACACGTAAACAAGGGAGGAGCACACTCTGAATTTTTTTCTCTTTTTTTTGCAACTTTTTTTCCTCTTTTTTTTTGCTCCGCAACAAATTTTTTTCGAAAAAGTCTACAAATGGTCTAAAAACTGCCTAGCTAGAATTTTCCAGACTTAGTTTTTTTTTTTTAAATTGGAACTATTTTTCTTCTGTGGATGGCTCGGAAGTTGGGGAGTCCTTCTCTGTCACGACTCGGAGTGTCGCGTGATCTGGAAATCGAGAACAATGCAACAATTACTGGACTCGGACTAGGACTAGTGGCGGAGATGAATCTGGTGGAACTCGGACTGGTGGCAGAGATGAATCTGGTGGAACACGGACAGGTGGCGGATATATGTTGCAGGTGAACTCGGATTGGCGTGATGGCGGCGGATATGTGGTGGCGTATATGGATTCGGATTGGCGGTGAATATGTGGTGGTGGTATATGGCAACAGCGACGATGATGATGTGGTGGTGATATATGGCAGCGGCGACGTGACAACCTGTGAACAGAACTCGAAACTCTAAAAGACTAGACGCTAAGACCAGCAACTGGACACGACGATGCAACCGCAAATTCAACAAAGCAAATACAGAAAAGATTATGCAAGGCTCAGATTGGTTCGGATGGGATGAACTAACCCTAATTTTTTTTTGACTTTTTCGTGGACTATAGGTATGAAGAACAGACTCGATCTAAACTATGAAAAACTGTACAATCTCACCGAGCAACCTGGAAATCTGATACCACTTGATAGAGGCAAAGGTGTCCCGTCTTTCGATGAGATGATGGATATCGCTTTGGTGGAAGTCGACTTTGACGATCCGACTACGAACGTGTGAGGACGTCGCGCCTTAGCAATCGCTAAACCAACTCCGAGAGGTTATTGACCACGCCGGAGCACGATCAACCTGACCACGAGGGTCTGTTTCCTGCGAGCAAACAAAGAACAAGCAAGAAACTAAGATTGCAATCTGGATATTGCGAATATAAGATGAAAGCTTTATTGATCAAGGTGGGGTTCTGTGACGCCTTTGTCTGGTCGTTGAACACAAACGAAGTACGCGAAGTTGCAGCTATGGCGAACTTTTAATCTAAACAAAACCCAAAGTCTAAACGGTGCCCTAAGGGTTGTATATATGGAGGCAGAGAGGGGGAATTTCGTGGCCCTTGGTGGAGGGGTCCGAAATCAACCCTATCTCTTGTTTCCCCACACATACGGACTCTAAAAATAGCCTATACTTATGTATTTCGAAATTACATGGGCCTGGCCCAAGAAAAAGGCGACGCAGCACCTATAATAGCCTCGGGACGAAATTTATGAAGTGGCATCTTGTATATTTCGTCCAAGGCTTCATGCACCCATTATGGTGGCTTCAAAGTCCTGAAATCATCACTTGTAACTCCGTTCTTGTTCCTCTTGCGCATGGCATCATCTCCATGCTTGTTCTTGCTCCAATGTTCATCCTTCTCCAAGCTAGGCCCTTCATTTGTAAGCAAAACAAATGTATCCAATTTAGGCAGCATCATATTCTCATGAACATTAGAATCATTACCAAGAAACGAAAGTACCTGATAATTTAATTGGCGTGCGCGAGCTCTAGTAATTGGTCCCGTATATGTAGCAGTAGGGGCTGTGGGTGTAACAATGGTATTGATGTCCTCATCAAATATAATGATATCCCAACAAGTAAATAAATGTTCCGACAAGGAACGGGCTCCAATCTTCACCTGCAACTAGCAACGCTATAAGAGGGGCTGAGGAAAGTGGTAACATAGCCAATCAACGGTTTACTAGGACATGGTGGGTTAGAGGTTTGACATGGCAATTTGGGAGGCTTGCAAGCAAGTGGTAGGCATTGTAGCATTGGCATAGCAAAAGAGCGAGCAAACTAGCATAGCAAAGATAGTAGTGATTTCGAGGGTATGATCATCTTGCCTGCACAGTTGTCAGAGTTGACTGGATCCTCGAAAGCAAACTCAACGGGCTCCTCGTTAGCGAACTCGTCTCCCGGCTCTACCCAAACAAGACAAACAAGCAACAAGGATACAATCAACCACGTGCAAGGATCAAGCAATATGGTGCAATGATGATATGTTATGCGGGATGCGATGCGGGATGCAAAATGCAAGATATGATAGGAAATGCATGAACCTGGCCTCAACTTGGGATTCCAAGTGTGCCACTGGAAAGATGAGATGAAATCGCTTGAAAACGATATAAAGAACGCCGGAATCGGAGTTACGGTTTGGAAATGGCAAGCAATTCAAAAATGACACCGGTCTGCGACTTACAGCAAGTAGCCATCTAAATGCAATGAGATGAACATGCTACAGCATCCAAACATGACAACAAAATACATGGCAGGGATGCACACAAGATTCTTAACAAAAGTCTAGCACTAAGCTACGGCCAAATCATCCATTAACAAGTTCAAACAAGCATGGCAATAATGCATATGACAAACAGATTTCAGACTTAGTGAAATTAACACTTGTCTGGAATTTTAGATTGGTAGCACTCTTCGGAGCAACAAAACTACATGCTACAGGATCTAAACATGGCAAAGTAAGGCATGGCATGGAGCTACTCAAAGAGCTTAACAAAAGTCACTTAGTGACCTTGAGCCAAAAGGGATCAGAAAATACAATTGCAAGCATGTGAACATAGCAAAAACATAATCAGTTTTCAGACTTAGTGAAAAACTGACACATGCTGAAATATAACTCAAGTAGGCATGTTTACGAGCTCGATGCACTCACTACGGTGCAAGTCATGGCAAGACAAGCATACACCCATCAAGAAGGCACAAAATGCAAGCTAGACATGGCAAGGACAATAGCATAGCATGCACGGATCAACTACAACATCATCGGCAAAATTGCAAACAAGTTGACAATCTGCCCAGATTCACGAAGTAGCAAAAGTAGAGCTCGATTGACTCAAGCTAGGGTGCTCCATAATTGCAACCAAAGACATGGATGTATAGAGCACTACAATATTAACAAAACATCCTTACTGATCATCCTCACAAGAGGCACGGATCACTAGGAAACAACATGAACATATGGCAATATGAGATAAACAGCTCCAAGACTTAGTGAAATTACTAAGTCCCTGAAAACAGAATTAGCAAGTGCACCACTTTGCAAGCTTGCACAAGTGATAGAGGCGAGGGTGTCCCGATCTTTCGATGAGATGATAACTATCGATTTTGTGGAGACGACTTTGACGATCCGACTACAAACGTGCACGACGTTGCGCCTTAGCAATCGCTAAACTAACTCCGAGAGGTTATTGACCACGCTGGAGCACGATCAACCTGACCACGAAGGTCTATTCCTGCAAGCAATCGAAAACGAGCAAGAATATGATAAAGCAATCTGAATATTGCGAATATATATGAAGTATTGATAATGGTGGGGATCCGTAAGCGGTCTTGGTCTGGTCGTTGGACACAAACGAAGTACACGAAGTTGCACTGGCTAACTTTTAACTAAACAAATCCCAAGGAAAAGCTACTAGATGGATCTACTTACATAGGAGCAAGGGGTGGCGGCCAAGGAGGTGGAAGGACGTCCCAAGGCATCCTAAAACTAAATCTAGGTCGTACAAGGCCAATGGGCCAAAGTGGAGGTGATGTAACACCTTTGGACTTGTAGTTTGACTCGGATTCTACTGCAGCATCAGATTGTTTCGTCCACAACTCAACGCTCCGGACGAATTTGAAGGTGATTCCAATTGGGTTGGAAAGTGCACGAAATCTAGTTTCCAACAAAAAAAGAATCACCCAATTCGGAGTCCGTATGAAAAACTTGTGTGCATTTTGAGTCAGGTATGTGTGTGCAGTCCGAATCTGAATCCAGAATCTGAGAGACTTGGACTCTATCTTCTCTTGGGCCAAAAGTGACGTGAGAGAACTTTTTGGACAGCAAATAAACATCTCTTTCTTCCTTATCTTCATATGTGGATTGTACAAATGTCCCATACACCTGCAATTAGACAAAACACAAAAGTGTGTGAAGTACTTTTGTTCTGGATAACATAAATAGATTATTGAATAGTTTGCACTAGAAATCACCTGACAAATATGCATATATGCAATATTTTTGGTCATATCCAAGGTAGTCATGTCCTCATCATCCTCCCCTTCTTGAAAATAAAGCCGTCCTCGGCGTTGCTTAATCTGAAATGTGGCTAACAAAAGAGACAAGGTGTACATGTTGTATATGTATATGTCATCCATTTTTACTTCCCTTGATTTTTGCATATATGACACATGAATAGATGAGTAACTTGCATAGTTAATAAAATCTAAAGCTAAAAAATTAGCACAAGAAGTAGAAGGCATGAAAATATTGCAACTCAGTTTGCACATATAAGTGAAGCTCTTATTCATTTCAAAAGATTGACAATGTTCATCATTAAACCATCCCAACATTGGTGAATAAACCTTACTTGCATCAAATTTACATGCTACAACATGCTTAAATAAGCAAACATGCAATAAGTCATTCAACACAGAATCATCACCAAGATTAGAGGTCATATCAAAATGATTAAACATTGGTTCTTTTGCATCAATAGTTAATTCAATGGGTGCACTCAAAATTGTTGGTATTTCAGTTGTTTGATCACATGGCAAAGTCAAATTATCAACGTAGTCCTCTAAACAAGGTGGTGTGATCAAAGTAGTGGGTAGCTCATCAGATGGTGCATTCAAATTGACAAGGCATTCATCATTCTCATGTAGAGATGGAAGATCAGTACCTTTGTCATTACCTCTTATGATCAACTCAGATGATGTAGCCACTCTCGGGGGCGATGTGTCACATGGTGGAGGTGATGTAGTCCTGACAACAACGGATGTGGTTGTCATAGTATGCCTAGTAGTTGAAGGAACAATTATATCAACTCTTGGAATGTGCACCGTGCGCTTGTTCTCCTCGTGGCCAACACGTTGTTTTATTTCATGTTCAGCTTTGCAAGCAAGATGAAACAAATGGTCCATAGGATAACACTCTTCATGAATTAGTATCTCTTGAATATCACGGTTTAATCCTCCCCAAAATCTATCCATAAAATCATCTTCACTTTCTTCTAAAGAGGAATGCAACAAGGTAGTTTGTAAATCATCATAATATTTTGTTACAGTTTCACTACCTTGTTTTAAGTGTTGCAACTTTTTAATCATGTCACGAGTATAATAGGCAGGGACGAAAGTATGTCGCATGGCAAGTTTCAAATCATCCCAAGTAGTAGGTATATAATCAGGGTGTAACCGACAATATTCACTCCACTAAACCAAAACATAACCAGTGAAAGAACCAACCGAAACCTTAACCTTTTTATGTTCATCAAAATTATGGGAAGCAAATATATTTTTTATGTCGAACTCCCATTCAATATATAAAGCAGGTTTAAAACGGCCATTAAATGGTGGTATAGATACATTAACCTGATCATGTGCATTTGGATGTTTGTGCACCTCTTGTGACGGTTGTGGTATTTGCAAAGGTGGTGGCACGTCTCCCGCGATCGACAAAGCCCATCAATTGACTCTAGATCCTGTCATGATTAGTAGAACTAGAAACAAAACCCAAAAATAATGTTCCTATAACTACTAGGATGTGGTGGTAAAACGCTCACAGTAAAGCAAATATCAATGTTTACAAGTTCTTACCATGCAGCAGGCGGTGATCGGCAACCAGCGGTGTCAAGTAACTCCGAATATTGAGTAAAGCGATTGCCAGGGGAGCGTACGTATACACGATGTAGAAATATGTGGAGTGGGTTGGCTATATATGGTAGCAAAAGATTAGCAATAATCAATTCAAAGATGCAATGTTGAATAAACGCTCAACGACGGTACTGTGCTGGTCCTAGGCTAGACCGGACTAGAGACGCGAGCCTAGAACACTAATAAGGTCACGGCGTAGCACAACTAGCATCAATGAAGGATACTAAGTAGCTCTTGACAGCAAGATATAAGTGAAGATCACAACGGCAGTGAAGATAATGATGAAAAACAACTGCCAAGCAGGATATACAACAACTCTCTCTCCACCTTTCCTCTTGAAAAGTTTGAGACAATTTTCTGATAAATTCTTTCAAAGAATGCTACTAACTCAAGCTTTCCAATGCAAAAAGAATCACTCAATTCCGAGTTGATATGAGGAGTCAAAGAATTCTAAAACTGGCCTGAAAAATTGGAACAAGCTGTGTTCACGAACTTCGGAGGGCAAAAAGACCTATTTAGAAGCCGATTTTGAGGTGTCAAATATTGAACATGCTTCTGCAACTATTTAGATGTGGCTCGTCGCTATCTTCAATTTGAGTACTCACGGAGTCAAAACGGACTTCGTATGAGGAAGATACACCTATTTTACTGAACAGTGCGCAAAACAGATTCCAATCCGAATTCAGGTACGAGATTGATTCTAGATAGATCCAATTTTTTTTCTTCTCTCTTTTTTTTCACGCTTTTTTTTCCTTTCTTTTTTTTTCTCTGACTTTTTTTTTACTTTTTTTTCTCTCGTTTTTTTTCTCTATCTTTTTTTTCTCTCTCCCTCTTTCCAAAACAAACTAGATAAGATGTAGATTGGATCAAGCGAAGATGGGAACGATCTCAACTATGATTATGACAATGAATGGTGGGTAGCACGTGGAGGAAATTGATGGATTGGTGGTGGACAGCCGAAGGGATAATGATGCAGCGGCTACGTGACTAATGTGAACAGAACTCGAAACTCTAAACGACCTAGACACTAAGACCAGCAACTCGACAAGACGATGCAACCAATAATTCAACTATGCAAGCAATGAAAAGAAAATTGCAAAGGCTCAGACTGGCTTGGACAAAGGATGAATAGATCTAACTCTTTTTTGTGGATTTTTCTTGGACAATAGGTAAGAAAATAAATCTAATATAGGAAAACTGGAAATTCTCACCGAGCAACCTGAAAACTGATACCACTTGATAGAGGCGAGGGTGTCCCGATCTTTCGATGAGATGATAACTATCGATTTTGTGGAGACGACTTTGACGATCCGACTACAAACATGCACGACGTTGCGCCTTAGCAATCGCTAAACCAACTCCGAGATGTTATTGACCACGCTGGAGCACGATCAACCTGACCACGAAGGTCTATTCCTGCAAGCAATCGAAGAACGAGCAAGAATATGATAAAGCAATCTGAATATTGCGAATATATATGAAGTATTGATAATGGTGGGGATCCGTAAGCGATCTTGGTCTGGTCGTTGGACACAAACGAAGTATACGAAGTTGCACTGGCTTACTTTTAACTAAACAAATCCCAAGGAAAAGCTACTAGATGGATCTACTTATATAGGAGCAAGGGGTGGCGGCCAAGGAGGTGGGAGGACGTCCCAAGGCAGCCTAAAACTAAATCTAGGTCGTACAAGGCCAATGGGCCGAAGTGGAGGTGATGTAACACCTTTGGACTTGTAGTTTGACTCGGATTCTGCTGCAACATCAGATTGTTTCGTCCACAACTCAACGCTCCGGACGAATTTGAAGGTGATTCCAATTGGGTTGGAAAGTGCACGAAATCTAGTTTCCAACAAAAAAAGAATCACCCAATTCGGAGTCCGTATGAAAAACTTGTGTGCATTTTGAGTCAGGTATGTCTGTGCAGTCCGAATCTGAATCCAGAACGTGAGAGACTTGGACTCTATCTTCTCTTGGGCCAAAAGTGACGTGAGAGAACTTTTTGGACAGCAAATAAACATCTCTTTCTTCCTTATCTTCATATGTGGATTGTACAAATGTCCCATACACCTGCAATTAGACAAAACACAAAAGTGTGTGAAGTACTTTTGTTCTGGATAACATAAATAGATTATTGAATAGTTTGCACTAGAAATCACCTGACAAATATGCACGTATGCAATATTTTTGGTCATATCCAAGGTAGTCATGTCCTCATCAACAAGTCACCACACACATCACAAAAATACATGGATTGCACCTCTGGAAAGATGACAAAACCCTTAACAAAACACATGTAGAGCATCAGGGCATATCGTGCACACAATAATCATGGCAAAAATGACAAAAACCTAAATCGAGTAGCAGATCTGACAATTAACTCAAGTAGCCCTCTTCTAACAGCATTTCGGGCATCAAGATGAGCTCAAATGAAAATGATGCAATGGAATGAAATGATGTACTCTCTGAGATGAACATTTTGATATGCTATATGCATGAATCGGAGCTACGGATGCAAAGTTATGGGGCTACGAACATGTGCATATGGACTGAGAATTTCGGGACTTAGAGAAAATTTACCACCGGATCTAGGGTTTGACCCGGCACGCGAACCGAGGTCGGATCCGGCGAGCACTGTTCACCGACGAGCTCGTGGTGGCCGGGGCCGGCGAGGAGGAGGCCGGGGAGTGGCCGGAGCGACGAGGAGGCGGCGGCGGCGAGCTTGCGCGGCGGGGCAGCGCGGCGGAGCGGCGGGGCC